>NW_026652290.1:5878994-5879438 GCF_009828535.3 Hylobates moloch | reverse complement strand
ATCACCACCATCACTACTATCATTATCAGTATCACCACCATCACTGCCATTATCACGATTGCCACCACTGCCATCACCACCATCATTACTGTCATCACCACCACCACCATCATCACCATTATTGCTATTATCACCACCGTTACCACCACCACTGCCATCACCACCATCATTACTGTCATCACCACCACCACCATCATCGCCATTATCACCATTACCATCACCATCACCACCATCACTACTCTCATAATCGCCATCACCACCATCATCGCCATTATCACCATTACCATCACCATCACCACCATCACTACTATCATTATCAGTATCACCACCATCACTGCCATTATCACGATTGCCACCACTATCACTGCCATCATTACTATCATCACCACCACCACCATCACTGACATAATCACCATTACTACCACCACCACCACCACCACCATC
>NW_026652290.1:5768392-5878894 GCF_009828535.3 Hylobates moloch | reverse complement strand
CACCATTACCATTGCCATCACCACCATCACTACTCTCATAATTGCCATCATTGCCATCATCACCATTGCCACCACTATCACCGCCATCACCACCATCATTACTATCATAATCACCATCACTGCCATTACTGCCATCGTTATCACCATTGCCACCACTATCACCCCACCATCATGACTATCATCACCATCACCACCACCACCACCATCACTGACATATAATCACCATTACCACCACCACCATTATCACTATCATCATCATCTCCATCATTACCACCACCATCATCACCACCATCACCACCACTACCACTACCACCATGGCCATCACCATCACCACTCCCTGAGTGCTTACCATGGGCCAGGCATTGTGCTGGCTATGTGATATCTATCACCCACGTGATTTTTATAATCATCCATTGGGGATATGGATACTCTTCTCCCCATTTCAGAGGTGAAACATCTGAGGCACAGAGAAACTATTTGCCTTGGGTCCCACAGCTAGTGGTGGCAGATCTGATTCCAATTCAAGTCTGCCTGACACTCAAGCCTGTGTTCTGACTGCCCTGCCTTGTGGACCCTCCTTGTTCCCCTCAGGCTGGTTTCCTTTGCTTTTTGTGACTGTACATTTTAGCTGTTCATGAGGCTGAGTTCTGTCCGTTGATGTTCCATGGTTTGGAGAAGTCTTTAGCTTCTCTAAGCCCGGGTTTCCTATTCCATAAAAGAGGGAGAGGAAAACCCACCTCATGGTGGTGTCTGAGGATTAAAAAAGTTATGCTCATCAGAACCTAACACAGTGCCTGGCATAGAATTAATACTCAAATATTGGTTTTAGAATTATAATGATTGTATATTATATCAAAATTACTATCCACTCTGTAATTTTTTCCATAAATGTATATTGGAAACCTTCCATGTGTGAGACCCTGTGTTAGGTGCTAGACATCCAGAACTGAGCAGGACGTGGTCCCCACCTCCTAGGAGCCCAGCCTGCTGGGGAAGGCAAAGTGGAAACAGCACAGCACAATGAAGTCAGGCTCACAGCGGGGTGTGAAGCACCCATGAAGAAAGGGCCGGCAGGGCCAGGTGAGGGGTGACTGTGAGTGTGGATGGAGAGGATGCACATCCTTAAATGCACAGCCAATAAAAATGAGAGATCAAAAGTAACTCAGTTAAGCTTATGATTCAAAAAAGTTAGAAAAGGGACAAAAAATAATACCCTGAAGAAAAGTAGGAGGAAGCCATTAATGAACTAATAGAATAATAATGGGCCACAAAATAGAAAAATGGGATTGTAAATAAAAGCTGTTTTCTGGAAAAAGTTAGATGAACCACTAACAAACATAGTCAAGGTTAGAAGTCAAGAAAGCAGCCAGGCACAGTGGCTCGTGCCTGTAATCCCAGCATTTTGGGAGGCCCAGGCGGGTGGATTGCCTGAGGTCGGGAATTCGAGACCAGCCTGGCCAACGTGGTGAAACCCTGTCTCTACTAAAAATACAAAAATTAGCCAGATTGGTGGAGGGTGCCTGTAATCCCAGCTACTTGGGAGGCTGAGGCAGTAGAATTGCTTGCACCCAGGAGGCGGAGGTTGCAGTGAGCCGAGGTCGCACCACTGCACTGCACTCCAGCCTGGGCAACAGAGAGAGAGGGGGACTCTGTCTCAAAAAAATAAATAAATAAAAATAAATAAATAAATAAATAAAGACAAAACAAACAACAACTACAGCAAAAAACAAAAAACGAACAAACAGCAACAACAAAAAACCCAAGAAAGCCCAAGGAACACATAACGAGGAATAACAAGGGAGAAATATAATTTACCAAACTGATCAATTTCTATGGAAGATAGAAAGTTTCTAAGCTACTCCCACACAAAGCTTGTGGTCTGGATGGTTCCACAGGGGAATTTGAACAAACCCTTTAAAGAGCAGGTGCTTCCAATGCTAATTAAAGTGTTCCACAGCAAAGATAAAGAAGAAAAAGTCTAAGTAATTTTCCTAAAGTGAGAATAAAATTTTTTTAATTTGACAAATATTGTACAAAAATAAAACTACAGACCAGTCTCACTTATAAATATCAATGCAAAAATTTAAATAACAGATTACCAAATAGGATCCAAGCATCATCTTAAAATAATAATACCCTGTGTTTACTTGGAGTTTATTCTAGCAATGCAAGAATGGTTTAATAGGAATAAATCTATTTATATAATGCATCATATTAATAAATATAAAGAGAATTAACACATGATTTTTTTAATACTGAAAAAGCATTTAACAAAATTCAGCATCCATTCTTGATAAACATTCAGCAAAACAGAAATTGATACTTTCTTAACGTGACTGTAATCATATTCAAAACTCTTTTTTTCTTAATGTGGAAACACTGAAGTTAAGAAAAAAGCAAGGATGCCTACTCTTGCTACTACTATTTCATATTGTAGCAGAAGCATTAGCCAATGCAATCAGACAAGAAAAGAAGTGAGAAGAATAAATACTGGAAAGGAGGGGCTAAAAGTATTACCCTTTTTTAGATGATATAATTGTATACTTGGAAAATCCTAGAGAATCCATGAAAAACTACTACAACCAACAAGATAATCCTATGTATGCATGTCCATGTGTATGTATGTATTTATCTTACAACAGTAATATAATGGGAGAAAAGGCCCCTATTTATGATAACAACAAAAATAAAATAGGAATAAACTTAACGAGAAATGTGCAAAATGCATGTGCAAAAAACTTGACACTCCTGAAGAACATTTTTTGCACCTCGATAAACTCCAAATGGAGCCAAGCCTTAAAGTCAGCAAATATTTCTTGAATTACAATGGAATCATTATAATTCAAGAGATATTTGCTGGCTTGAGCGCTTTCCATACACCAGGCCCTGTTCAGGCCCTGGTGATACAACAGTGAACAGAAGAGATAGAAATTCTTTCCCCCTTGGAGCTTGCATTGTAGGTGGGAAACGAATAAGAAAATCGTATTGTAACTTAGATAATGATATTCTTATGGCAAAATATGCTGCTGGGAGAAGAGTCAGGGTGAGGTTGCAATGTGAAGAGCGGGGGCCGTGAAAGGCTTTGCTGATGTGTGATGTTTAAGCCATTATTTTAAGTCATTTATTGTTTAACTTTTCATGTGTTTATTTTGCAACCTAAACTAGCTCAGAAGCTCCCTGCATTTTCCATAGCATACAGGCCTATAGTAAGGTTTCAATACATTAATTTGTTTAAATTATCAAATTTTGAAGATTTGAATTTTTCTTTTACTATGCCAGATTCTCTGTATTTAATCTTGGTCTTCTAGGGTCTTTCCACTCTGCTGCCCACAAAACCTTGTTTTTCTGGAATGGAAAGCCTCCAAAGCTCTCATTATTCAACATGTGGTCCTTGGACCAACGTCAGCATCATGTAAGGACTTATTAGAAATACAAATATTTGAGTCCCACCCTACGCCTACTGAATTTTAGGATCTGCATTTTAAACAAAATCTTTGGGTGCTTTGTAGGCATATTGTATTAGTCCATTTGCATTGCTCTAAAGGAATACCCGAGGCTGAGTAATTTATAAAGAACAGAGGTTTATTTGGCTCATGGTTCTGCAGGCTGTACTTGAAGCATAGTGTTGGCATCAGTTTCTAGTGAGGGCTGCAAGAAGCTTACAATCACAGTGGAAGGTGAAGGGGAGCCAGAGTATCACATGGTGAGAGAGGAAACAAGACCGTGAGGAGAAAGTTCCAGGCTCTTTTAAACAACCATATCTCATGTGAACTCACAGAGCAAGAACTCACTCATTACCAGGAGGTTGTCACCAAGCCATTCATGAGGGATCTGCCCCCATGACCCAAATGGAGGATGGCACCAAGACGTTCATGAGGGATCCACCTACCTATCTATCCATCTTCCATCTGCCCATCCATCCATCCCCACCCACCCACCCACCCATCCATCCATCGACCCGTCTTTTCAGCGATCTGCCCATTCAGCCGGGCATCCATTCACCCACCCATCTATCCACCCATCCATCCACTCACTCCACCAGGCCCCACCTCCAACAATGGGGATTGCATTTCAACATGAGATTTGGAGGGGACAAATATCCAAATTATATTACATGTTAAAGTTGAAAAGCATTTTCCTAGCCCCTGGCTTTGCAAGTTCTCTTCTTGTTCAGCAGAAACCAGGGGCTGGGGGAGAGGGGAATCACCCTGCTCATGTTGGTATCAGCTTCTCACAGAGTCATCTCTTCTAACTGCCTTTGCATAGCCTGGATTCCCAAGGGCCTCCTAGGAAGTACCAGCAAGGTGTGCTGAAAAACTCTAGAACTGTTCTGTCCAATGCAGCAACTACTAGTTGCATGTGACTATTTAAATACAATTTCATTTGTTCAGATATACTAGCCACATTTCAAGTGTTCAATAGCCACATGGGGCTACTGGCTGCCATATTGGATAGTACAGGTATAGAGCATTCTTGTCCTCACAGAAAGTTCTATTGGATAGCACTGATGTAGACTATACCAGGTCCTAGATTTTGAGAATTTTTGAATTGCAAAGTCAAATTATTTCTGTCCATTTGCTTCCATTTATTTCAACAGAGTATCATCCAGCTGTCTGTCCATATATCAACCCACTGACTGACCATCTATCCATCCACCCACCCATGCATTCATCCACACATCCACCTATCCAGTTATCCATTCTTTCATCCACTTATCCATCTACCCATCCACCTACCTATCCATCCGTCTTTTCATCCATCTCTCTATTCATCCATCTGCCCACCCATCCATCCATCTGCCCACCCATCTATCCACCCATCATCCATCCACTCATCCATCTATTCATCCACTTAGTCATTTTGTCGTTCTGTAAATGATTATAGCATGTAGTGGTACTTTGATAAATACTTATTAAATTAACTATAGAATGGTCTACGTGTCCTCCATCCCAAGCTTGGGTACTAGACGCATGTGTGTGATGTACTTCCTTACCATGAGCTTGTGGATCTGCATCTGGACTTTTCTCCCTGATATCCGGGCCTTCCTTGCACCGTAATCTCTCAATTCCATGATTTCTCCTGTCTGAGCTGGTTAATAAACTGGCTCCCATGGAAGAGGTCTGGCTTCATGGAGCTGCCCCTTATACATCAAAGCTACATAAGCTTTTAGTGTGATGCCCCTGGGAGCTGGGATGCCCTCGGGCCCTCTTGTTTCCCTGGGCTTAGTGCTCTTTTTCCCCAAGCCCCTGTGTTCCTGCCTGACCTCTCCTATTTGTGTTCAGGTTCATAGGGCTGACCGGGCCCTGGCTGGGGAAGTTTTCCCGGTGTAGACCTCAGAAAATAGAGGAAGATGGTCCTAATAGGAAGCAATTGACTCGGGGATGCGTGCGAGCTCTGGATGGTGCCTGGCACAGCCGGTCAGCATGCCCACATCCTGCCCTGCAAGTTAGCTATCCACAGTTTTTTTGGTGTGTGTGGTCTTCCCAGAACATGAAGGTTTTTTAGGTAAACTGCTTCATCCATCATGTCACTAAAGCCTGGAGTTTTCTCACTTTTTATGACGATTCAACGCTCCTTGATCTAATGTTAGCTCTGACCAGGCTGGGCCTGTGCCCACAGCTGCTGAGCCCTCCCCATTGTGATATTTGGCCCCATGGTGATGGTCAGATTCCTTTCCCAGAGGGACAGGGCATGAAGTTCACACTGGGGAGCAGCACTTGCTGTGCCTTCCTTTGTCTCCCTCCCCAGGGCTCCTTCCCCAGTGCCCACAGGAAGGCCTCAGGCCTGCCCCACCGAGGGCCCCCATCATCCTGGGTGTCCCCAGAGCCCCGCTTCAGGTGGGAGGCTGGAATCACCACCCCATTTTGACACAGAACAAATCATTGTTATGATCCTTAAAGATGTTTTTGGTTCTCTAACCCTGGTATCAGATTCACTTGCTCTCGCGTCTCTGCAGAAACATTAGCTTTGCCACCTCAAAGCTGCAGTTGGCTCTAATTACTATGGAGCTGCATCCCTCTCCCTGTCTCTAGTGGAAAAAGGGAGGCCATCTGCTCATTCCTGGGGTTGTGCCGGACGGATGAGCCCCGGAGGAGTGAGCTGGGACCAGCCAGGGGGTGGAGCTTCTCTGCTGTAGGCTCCTACCTGCAGGGCTGAGCCCCGCCAACCTCCCTTAGGACTTTAAAGTAAGGCCAGCTTGTGCCTGGCAGAACCCAGAGAGACTCATGAAAATCCCAAGGCTGTGTGGCTGTCACTTGCTGGCAAGGCTTTCCCCAGCCTTCCCGGAAGGGCAGACAAAGCCTGGCCTGGGTATAACTAGTGTTTGCTCTGCCCTGGGGACAAGGGATCTTGGTTAGTGCATCTGCCCATCCCGAGCCTCAGTTTCTTCATCTGCAAAATAGTGACCATAATTCCACCACCTCACAGCCTGGAGAAGAGGAAGCCATGAGATTATGCCAGCAAAGTGCCTTACGGTCAATATGGATTTGTTACTGCAACAATTACTGTGGTCTCTAGTGAGGTAGTGATGGCACTCGCTAGCTTGCAGGCTTTTTATGAGGATAAAATAAAATGCCACAAGGTAGCTGTCATATATTCATTCTGCAGGTATTTTTGGAGCACTTGTATGCCGGGTCCTGAAGCAGGCACTGGGGCTACAGCAATACATGCAACGCATGCCGAAGGACACGCACACCCTATAGAGATGATAGCAGGCTGTTCTCCACTTAGTGAGTGTCTTGTGGCAGCGGGCTGCATTGCCTGGACAGGCTGGAATGTCCCTAATTTACAGCTGGGGAAACTGAGGCCTGAGCTGGGCCCTTCTCCAGCATCTGATGCTGCCTCAAGAGCTGCACTTCTCTTGGACCTCCTGAGACAGCCTCTTAATTCATACCACCATCCTGGGCACAGCTGCGGTTCTTGCAGAAATAAAGTGCACAGGCTTTGGGGGTGGTGACAGCCGTGCCACAGGGCTGTCAGGCCCTTTGGAGAAGACGGGAGCTGCTGTCCTCCCCACAGGCAGAACGCTGACTTGGACCTCCGAGCCTTGGGAGTCACAGATGCAAGCCAGCCCTTCTGTTCCAGGAGCACATGGGTGAAGCGGGGGTGTGTCCAGAGAGGGCAGCCTCAGGCCCGAGACCCCAGTGCTCTGGTGGCCTCTGAAACTCTGCTGTGAGCCAGGCTGGGCCCTCCTGGGTGGACTCCGGGAGCTGAACAGGAGCTGGGGGCACCAGGAGCTGTGCTCGCCCCTACCTCCCGCCCTTTCTTTAAGGGAGGCACAGCCTGTGCTGCACTGGGCTAGGTTCCCAGGTAGAAGATACTAGCCCTGAGTGGAAACCCTGCCTGGGAACTTGATTTTTCCATAATATTTGAGGAAATGGGTGGAGACAGGAAAAGAAATGTTCACAGTAGTCCAGGATAGGGTGAGGAGGGAAGCTGGTCCTCTCGCAGCAGGTCAGGGGATGGCCAGCCCTCGGCAGGGCCTCCATCAGATGAACCCACTGGCTGCTCTGTCCACTGAAGGGCTGGAGGTTGGAGTCCCTCACTGGGGTGCCGGGGATGTTGGCTGAGGCTGTGAATCGGTGTGTGTGCGTGGGTGTGAGTACAGCCCAGGTACCCAACCCAGGCCTTGTCCAGGGAGAGGGGCTGTGGCGCCTGCTGCCCCCTAAAGCCCCCCGTCCTCCCTCAGCCTGCTCCGCTGGTCTCCGAAGGTGCTGGACGGCAGCCCCTGGACTGGGTGTGGCGCGTGCCGTGGTCTCTTCTCCCCAGTGGATGTTCCCCGAAAGTGAAGCACACACGATTCTCATGTGTGCTGGGGGGATGTGTTTGGGTGAGAGGACTCAGTTCCATTTCTGAGGAGATTGGGATCAGGAGGGCTTGTCTGGGGATTCGGCTCCTGAAGGTCCTATTCTTGGTCTCTTTGTCCCTCCCACAAGCAACAGTTTTTTTGTTTTTGTTTTTGTTTTGAGATGGAGTCTTGCTGTGTCGCCCAGGCTGGAGTGCTGTGGTGCAATCTTGGCTCACTGCAACCTCCGCCTCTGGGATTCAAGCAATTCTCCTGCCTCAGCCTCCCCAGTAGCTGGGGTTTCAGGCGTGCACCACCATGCCACCATGCCTGGCTAATTTTTATAGTTTTAGTAGAGTCGGGGTTTCACCATGTTGGTCAGGCTGGTCTCAAACTCTTGACCTCGTGATCCACCTGCCTCGGCCTCCCAAAGTGGCGTGAGTGATTTTTTAATAGAAAAGTGAATGCTTGGGGGTTGGCTTGAAAGATGCTTTTATCTCTGAACCCCAGGGCAGACTCAGGTGCCCCAAGGTAATTGTTCACCTGCCAGGCTCCCTGAGGCTCCTTGTCCAGTCCTGGATGGAAGGGTCAGGCTCAGACCCACCTTCCCTTTTGGTCCCTGAGCAGAGCCCCTGCTGAGTAGTGGGTCTGAAGAATGAGGAAGAGACTGGGTGCAGTGGCTCACACCTGTAATCCCAGCACTTTGGGAGGCTGAGGCGGGTGGATCACCCGAGGTCAGGAGTTTGAGACCAGCCTGACCAACAGGGAGAAACCCTGTCTCTACTAAAAATACAAAAATTAGCCGGGCCTGGTGGTGTATAACTGTAATCGCAGCTACTCGGGAGGCTAAGGCAGGAGAATCACTTGAACCTGGGAGTCGGAGGTTGCAGTGAGCAGAGATCACACCACTGCGCTCCAGCCTGGGCAACAGGGTGAGACCGTGTCTCAAAAAAAAAAAAAAAAAAAGAGGAAGGTACTGCTGGCAGTGCTGGCGGATGGGAATGGGAATGGGAGGGAACCAAGCCATGTGCCGCTTCTGGTGCAGCTGGGAAGCCATCAGATGGATGGGCATGGAGGGGGCTACAGACAAGCCATCGATCATCCCTGTTTAGGGGAGTCATCTTGCTCTTCGGGGTGCTGGAAATCAAGGGCTTAGAGCAGATAGGGCTCTGTGTTTATTCAGAGCCACACTTCAGCAGTGGGGCATTGGTGATGACGTTCATCTGATGGCCGTTCGTGTGGCTGGAAAGGGAGACTGTCTGTAGACACTCGGCTGGTGCTCCATAAACCTGTACTGCCTTTCTGCGGTGAAAAGCTGGATCCTCTGTGTTGGGGGGAAAGTGGCCTGGGGTTCGGGCTCTCCGCTGAGGTCCCGAATGGGTCCACATGGTTGTCGTTCATCAGTGGTGGCAGGTGGACTATAGATCAGGGAGATGGAAAACTCCTAGGGTCCAGACTGTGGCTATGACCTTTCTGGATCTACCTATAGCCATTGAAAATTATTTGCTTTAAATTTGTCATTATGCAGATCTGAGAGATGTATCCACATATCCGAGATTTGTCCAAGTGGTAGCATGATGGCTTGTGCAGTAGTATACATGCATGTATGTGCACACACACATGCACACGCACACACACGTGTGCACACCACACACACACACACACACACACACACACACACACACACACACACACAGTCTTTCCAGTTAGCTATATAGGAATGATCAAAGGAGAACCTTCCATGCCCCATGAGAACTGCCAAAGAAATGGAGTGAGCCGAGTGAGCTGGCGGGGTTGAGTGTGCACGGGTGTGCCTGAGTGTGCATGTCCGGAACCATCCTCATGGCTGTGAGAACCTGGAGCAGGGTGGTGAAGGCTCAGGGCAGCTGGGAACATGCTGTAAGGGGAACTGCAGTCTCAGCTGGGAGGCAGAATTGGATAATAGGAGGTGGGTTGGACAGCGTCCCCTGGGGAAAGAATTAAGGACTCCCCTCTTGTTTTCTCGGAAGTGTTTGGAAGGGAAGGCAGACATTGAACCAATCGGCTGCCTGGAAGGAAGCGACCTGGGAAGCCTGGGACACCAAGTCAGGCCTGGGAGACCTCCGCTCCCTCTGGGCCCCGGAGGCTGAGTGTTGCAAGGTGGCCGAAGTGGGGAGAGGCCAGGCAGGGGCAAGGGCAGAGGGCATGGGGTGGTATCCAGTGGGACCCTGTGGCCGTCTACCCAGCCGGGCTGTTTTCTCTTCTTCCCCATGTTGCTGGGGAACCTTCCAATCAGGCTAATCCTGGCCTCTTGATCCAAAACCCAAACACGGCGGGCCCCTCCCTTCCTTCCTGTTAGACGTGCTCCACCGGCAGGGGCGAGGGAGAGGGTGGGGATGGGGACCCTCGACGCCCTTCCCAGAGGGGGATTCTGATACCTTCTCTTAGTGTGCATGCAGGCACAAGGATCTGCATGGATTTCTTTCTTTTCATAAAATAAGCAGTATCAAAGATGCTCTCAGCAATGGAGATGAAAAGGTAGAGCAGCCCCGTCAGCCCCCTTCTTGTGCTCCTTCCCCCCAGGATTCATTATTGTTTTTCTAGAACAAGAAGGAAAGAGTTTTATTTGTAGGAGCAAGCTTTCTTTTTTTTCTTTTTTTTTTTTTTTTCCCTTAATGATGTGGTGGGTAGTGGTGGTAGCATGTTTTTATTTTATGTTATTTTTTATCCCTTGCTGCTTTGGGGAGGATGGCAGTGTTTGAGTTTGGGGTGCGGGTGTTGGGGAAGGAGTTCTCTTGGAGAGGAGTGAGGAGAGCAGATGTTACTCCCCCATGTCTAGAAGGTGGGGGGAGGGCGGTGCTGCTCAGGAGGTGAGGAAGGACCCGAGTTATGTAAGAGCTTCGAGGAGGCGGCTTGGCGGACTAGACAGAGCCTGAGGATGCAGGCTTGCACCCTGAGCCCTGGGGAAGGCAGCCGGGTGCGTCTGCAGGGAGCCTGGTGGTTGTGGTGGGGCAGGTGTGGCGGGGCGGGTGGATGGCAGGTGTCAGGGTTGGCAGGGCAGGGGAGGTGTGGAGGGGCGGGGCACTCCGACAGGAGGAGCAGACTTCTCAAAGCCTTGACCGGGGCCCCTGATCCTTCTGCGCTTCGTTTCTCTTCTCTCCTCTTCATTCTGTGCTTCTCTGTCACCTCCTTCTCCAAAACAGTGCCGCAGCGACTGGGGAGACAGCTTCCCAGTTTTCTGTATTTCCTCGATGCCTCCTTCCACCAACAACAGCAATCACCGTGTTGAATACGGTCAGCCCACGGCGAGTGCCCAACGTGCCAGTGCGCCTGAGCTCGTGGCATCCTTGGGGGCTGATTCTGGTACTTTTCCGTTGTATAGATCTCAAGGTTTCTTCCACAAGGCTGGAAGAAAACCCACACAAGTGATACTGAGACAGTGACCGGCCAGTGTCGGTCCAGGGACCACACCAACCAGCCCTCTGGGCTCAGCTTCCTCTCTTGCAACACAGAAGTGCCTGACTCATAGGGTCACTGTGAGGATGGCAGCAGGACTATCTGTGGGCCTTACCTCCACCTTAGCACAGGGGAAGGAGCTCTCAATGCCCAGGGGTGGGCTGAGGGGTGTTTAAGCCCTTCTGTTCTGAGGCACGAGTTTCCCTTACTTGGTGGTATGGCTACTCTGACTACCCCTCTCTCAGGCTGCTTGTGGGCACCATGGCTCCGGGGGTTGGGGGCTCACCCTGCATCCCACCCTTGCCCCATTCGGCCCACCCTGGCTGTGTCTTTCCTAGTTGACCAGTAGTTCTGAATTATTGCTGGGCAGTAGCCAAGAATCACACGGTGCTGTGGAATTCAAACTCCATCTGCACTAATGAGTTAATGGGCTTTGTACCTAAGACCACGGGGTTGGAACGTGCCCAGCATGCTTCATTTTCGCCGTGCGTTTCATCTACCTCGCTTGCTGTTTGTTTATCAGCTTGTTTGTTTATTCCTTTTCCTCGGAGGCCCTGATCAAGGAGGAGCTGGTGAAGGGGGGAGTGTGAAGTTGGCAGGAAGGCCTTGGTTTCGCTCTGTGCTGAGTAGCTGAATAGCTGAAGCCTGCCCCACGAGAGACGTAGGGGTGTTGAGCACCTGTTTGGTTCCAAGGGGGTCCTGCTTGTCAGGAGGGGAAATTCTGCCCTCAGAGGGTGATGAACATTGGCGTTTCAGGTGTCCTTTCACCGTGCACCACTGATGCAATTTTGGGCGGCCCTATCTGAGCTTCCGTTTATCGGGGAGTCACAGTGAAGGCAGCATTGACCTCGCAGAACTCTGAAGATGCAGCAAACTCGCACCTGTAATGTCCTTTGGTCCTGGCGCAGAGGTGATGCTCAGTAAGGCATGGAGGAGGTGATTTTCTGCTGGTCTCCTGGTGGTTTTGGAAAATCACTCATTACTTGTGAAGATGTGGTTCTGAGTGTTGGACATATTCCCCTTTACGGTTCAGCTGCCGTATGCTGGGTTCCATGTGGCCAAATGGTTGTCTTTTAGGCTTGGGGTTGTGGTTGTGAGGGAGGCAGCTGTGATGTATAGGGGTCTGTGCCTGCCTGGACCTGGATGGCAGCCACCGGCCACGGGAGAGAGCTGGGCAGCTGACGTGTGTAGAGTGAAAAGTGTACACCAACTCCAAGACCCAGCACACGGACAAAGCATTTAAAACACGTGACCGATAATCCCTTACACAGTTTACTTACTGACCCCAAAATATTTAGAATATATTAGGTTAAATAAAATATGTGATTACAATTAATTTCATTTGTTTGTAAAAAAAAAAAAAATCCTTTTATTTTGAGATGGAGTCTCGCTCTGTTGCCCAGGCTGGAGTGCACTGGTGTGATCTCATCTCACTGCAGCCTCCGCCGCCTCGGTTCAAGCGATTCTCCTGCCTCAGCCTCAGAGTAGCTGGAATTACAGGTATGCACCACTACCCCCAGCTAAGTTTTGTATTTTTAGTAGAGATGGGGTTTTGCCACGTTGGCCAGGCTGGTCTTAAACTCCTGATCTCAGGTGATCTGCCTGCCTTGCCTCCCAAAGTGCTGGGATTACATGTGTGAGCCACTGTGTCTGGCCTAGAAAACTTAAAATTGCCCGTGGGGCTGCCATGCCATTTCTATCAGACAGGCTGGTCTAAGCCTAGCTTCTTCGCTGATTCACTGGGATCCGTCCTAATGTCTTCCTGATTTCCTCATCTAGGGACTAGGGAGCTGCCCCACTAGCGCTCACCCTGCATAATTTCATTACCTTCTCCTTGGCCCTTGCTGACAGCATTGGGGAGCCCCTTGTGAGTCTGCAGAGGGCAGCCAGGGAGGGTGAAGCCACTGCCTTTTGGGAGAGACCCCTGAGCTGTCTGAATTTGAGTCTGCCCCAGTTAGACACTGCCAGGGCTTTCAGGAAACAATTTCCAGCTTTGTAAATATCCATTGAAAAAATAAAAAGGAATCTATTATTTTGTCAACCTTCACAACAACCTGAACTTATAAAACGCCTCTCACATAGAGGTCTCAGAGTGTTGCACGATAAACGATACATAAAAAAAAAAAAAAAAACTTGACACTCTCAAGGTGTTTAAAGGCAGCAGAGAACATGATTTTGTTCTGTAAAAAGAAACACTCGAGGGAAGGCCCCGGCATCCAGTGCGTGGGGACCCTGGAGGAGCCCCGTGCTCCATGGCCCACCTGGTGACATCGGCAGGAGGTGTCACTCTGCCCTCCAAACTGGTGCCATCAAACGTGAGGGCCCTGAAACAAGCAAAAGAGAGAACCAAGAGGGACTCTGCCAGTGAGATGAAGAAAGGTTACTGATCAGCACGGAAAGGGCTGATACAAAGCCAGAGTTTCCACTGAAATCGTGCTCGGGGGCGAGCGGTCGCTTGCCAGGAGCCGGGGTGGGCCTGAAGAACTGACTTGAGGCCTAGGGGTTTGATGGTAACAGTGTAACTGACCGGGGTGCAGAGAGAGCCTTGGTGACTTTGCCATCACGTGGGCTTGTGTGTCAAGGGGAGAAGCTGTGTCCTTTCCGCTGTTCTTGGCTTTAGGTCCCTGGAGTGCTGAGGACAGAGCTGCTTCCTCCCGAGGGACAGGCGAACCCGCTGCAGGCCGCGGACTCCAGGCGCCACTAGTACTTTGTACGCCAAGTATGGTGGTACATTGTAAGCTTCTCTTATTTTTATTTTCTCATTTTTGACATTGTCCTTCAGCTCCTCTTCCACGCTCCCCGTTAAGCTGTTAAATCACTCCATTTATTTAGTGCGAGTGTTTCTGAGAGTTCATTTTTATCTTGGTGAAAACCAGGCTTGCTCATGGGCACATAATGAAATTGCATAAATATACCCTTAGCTTGGAATCTAATTTATTTTTCCTGTTCATTATGGGGTAGAAGGCCATTATGAAATGTATAACTTTTTTTTTTTCCAGTGCTGGAATTGAAAGGCTGTGGCTTGGGCTCTTTTTATTCTGATGATTTTGTCCTGATTCAATTTAAAGCTGGTTAGAGCTCAAATACTGGAGCGTAATTGACAAAGATCAGTGTGGGTTGTAACGCTAATGTCTCGTCTGTGGCTGCCGCGGCTCGACAAGCACTCGGGTTAAGCAGCAGTTCCTTGGAGGATACTTGGGCCTGCAGAAAGCCCCCCAGGCCTCAAGGAGAGGGGCGAGAAGGAACTTTCTTGCAGCTAGTGGCCCTGTGTCTCCGGCTGAGATGCTCTGAAGTGTCCGGTTGAAGTACAACCGGTACTAAATGGATTAGGACAGCTGAGGACACCACTGACCCTAAACTCTCAGAAATGCTTAGAAACCCCTTCAAGAATATTTCATCGACCTCCGCTTTTACAGATGGGGGCACTGAAGCTCCAGGAGGTCGAGCAACCCACAACCTGGCAGAGGCCACACAGGCTCCAGGCCCGAGTGTAGCTCCCCGCTCTCAGCCCACGTCTGTGCACCACGGCGGTATGTGAATGACATGGAGTCTGCTTTTGGAAGCAGGGCCCGGGCGCTTCTGTGTGGAGGAGTGTGCATTGCATGGGAGGAGGGGACAGCAGGAGCACCTGGCAGTGGGAGGACCATCCAGGATGCTGGCCTTGGCACAGATGTGGGGCAGCCCTGTCTGACACGCCGAGGAGGATTCTGGGGCTGGGGCCTGGGCACCGTGCACCTTAAGGAGGTGGGTGCCAGCCTCTCCACCGTGCACCAGGGCCTCCGCCATTCATTTGTCTCCCTGCATTTGCCGACTCCCTTCTGTGCACCGGGCACTGTCAGGCTGGAACACAGCGTTGGAGAGCCCCAGACCCTGCTCTAGAGGCTCAGGTCTCTCAGCAGGATGAGTTTGAAGTGACATCCTGGCTCTCAGATCGGAGCCACGCTGAATATCAGCATCTGCTGAAATGTTCAGTCCGAGTCAGAATGTTCTTGGAGGGTGACGAATGGTCAGCACCTGTGAGTGTGTGTGCGTGCGTGTGATTACCGGGAGAAAGAAATATCACCCTGGACACAGCAGGTTTTCATGAGGAAGGAGAGGAAACAGATCCGTTAAAATGGCAGAGATTTGTGAAGCTGTCTCTTCCTTTTCCTCCTGCTTTCCTCAGGGTTGCCAGGTAGGACACAGGACATGCAATGAAATCTGGATTTCAGATGAATGACAAAGGTTTTTCTGTATAGGTATGTGTCACACATCACGTGGGACTTACACTAAAAACCCAAACAAAACTGTGTTCATCTGAGATTCAAAGTTAACCGTGCACCATGTTCTTATTCCCTAAATCTAGGACCCTACCTGTAATAGCATAGAGAGTTGAAAGGCTTTACTTGAAATGACGTTCTTAGTCATTTAAAAATTCAGTTGCATGAGCTATAAAAACATTTGCTTCTTTGTTCTTACAACACAGAAGTGTATAAAGTAAAATGAATGGTCTGGGACTTCCTTCCCCAAATCCAACTCTCCTGGGGCGACCTCTGACCTCCAGCTGTTAACCACTGTTAGCAATGGCAAGCGTCTCCTCCCAAACAGATGCACAGACACCACCATGCACTATGTGGTTTCCTGGCACTCGTAGCTTTCCTGGAGAAAACCCCAACAGTAGACTTACTGGGGCAAAGGGTATGTGTATCTTAAATTTTAACTTAAAACTACACCTGGCTTAATTTATAAAAAGTCAAAAGTATTGACAGATCCCTCCACACTATGTGATTATTTTATTCCCACACCAACATCAGTTATTATTTCTTTCTTTTTTTTTTTTTTTTGAGACAGGGTCTCACTCTGTTGCCCATGCTTGAGTGCAGTGGTACGATCATGGCTCACTGCAGCCGTGACCCCCTGGGCTCAAGTGATCCTCCCACTTCAGCCTCCCAAGTAGCTGGGACTACAGGTATATGCCACCATGCCCTGCTAATTTTTCTATTTTTTGTAGAAACAGGTTTTTGCCATGTTGCCCAGGCTGGTCTTGAACTTCTGAGCTCAAGCAGTCCTCCTGCCTCAGCCTCCCAAAGTGCTGGGGTTACAGGCATGAGCCACCACACCTGACCACTTATTAGTTCTTATTTTTCAGTCTAAGCATATAAAAATCTCAGCATTTTAATTGCATTTCCCCAGCTTGAGGAAGGTTGAGTATTTTTTGTGCGTTTATTGGTCGTTTGCATGTGTATTTCTGTGAACAGCCTGTTCACATACTTTGTCCATGTTTCCATTGGGTGGTTTTCTTGTTAATTTCAGGGCACTCTTTACATATGGGCCATACCCATGCTTTGACTTTACATACAGTGGTGAGGTTGCTTCTGGGCCAGTGTAATCAGACCCTCCCCTGATCTCTGGGGCTTAAACCTGAGCTCACAATGGTGGCCTCCTGGGTCTCCTGGGAATCACAGACATCTAGCCCCCACATGGGCACCTGCTGCCTGCCGATCTCATCCTGATTCTTGGGTCTGAAGGAACCACACAGGGGTCGAGATTCTCTGTGAATGTGTCACTGCCCTGGTGCTGCCCTAAAGGCAGGGGCTGGCCAGGATGATTCTCCAGGCCCACCCCCTTTTACTCTCCTGCTCTTACTGTGCCCAGGGAAAGCTCAGCTCCAGAGCAGGGAACCAGGCCTTGGAAGGGAGGTGGCATTGGGGCTTCCTGCCCTGACTGTGGTTGTCCCTGCCTCCCCCAAGGCCAAATTTGCCCCTCACTCCAGGGCGGTGCCTCATGGACTGCAATGTGGAAGGAAAGGGGCATAGAAGGGAAAACGTCAGCTCTCTGTCTCCACTGTAGCCAGATCATCTGTGCACTCGTTCATTCATTCCTCCATTCATCCCACCGGCTTAGTTAAGTTCCTGCTGCATGCCAGGCACACACAGATGCTCCTGATGCCACAGGGCCATCAGCCTGCAGGAGAGAAGACCCATCGTGCGATTACATGTGTTCACCACAGCCTGGGAAGGGGCAGCTCCTCTTCTGTCGGTTTTACGTGTTGGGGGTTTGTGTTTGCAAAATAGTTGAATAGCAGAAGGATAGCCTGGCTCAGGGGAAGACCTGCCTGGCGTCTCTGCCCCACCCCCTGTGCTGGGCTCCAGAGTCCTGAGTATGGAGACTTTGCCTGGTGTTGCCCTCGCCAGCACCCCCGCGCCCCACCCCACCACAGCACCCAGTGCATGTTTGAGGGGAAGCATCTCCTCGGGGGGGTGTGGACGTGCCTTGGGCCTCCAGGTGTGCTCGTCTCCCCCACCCCCACCAGCCCGTTCCCCTGGGACACTTGGGGTCCACTCTGTGACTTGCTATAGGAGAGACAGTGACCACCTGGGGCTGGCCTGGCCCAAGAGCTGGGCACAAAGGGACTCACCTCCTCAATTTGGGGTGGAGAGGTGGGGGTCATAATTGGACTGGGAGCCTTGGGGGACTGGGGAGAGGGTAAGCCTGTCACGATGCTCCACAATTTCAAAGTCTGTCGTGGGCAGGAGGAAGTAGATTTGTCCCTTTTTGTTCAAAGGCAGAAACAGGACCTGTGGGCGGGGGTTCTAGGGAAACAGAATTTGGCCAGTTTAAGGGAATTGTGTGTCTAGCATGGCCCAGGAGGAGTGAGGACACTGTCCCCCCTTGGCATTGCAGGGGACACCCACTGTTGCAGGCTGGCTGTGTACCCCTCATGTCTAAATCCTAACCTCCCAAACGTGAATGGGACTTTATTTGGAAATATGGTCTTTACAGATTTCATCAAGTTAAGATGAGGGTGGGCCCTAAATCCAATGACTGGTGCCCTTCTAACAAAAGGGGAGAACGGACGCACAGGGAGAGGGCCACATGATGATGGAGGCAGAGCCAGGAGTGATGTGGCCACAAGTCAAGTGCAGCGGGCACCGCCGGCAATGCCAGAAACCGGAAGGGGCGAGGGAGGAGCCTTCCTTAGAATCTTTGGAGGGAGTGCAACCCTCCCAGCAGCTTGATTTCAGACTCTAAACTATAAGAGGATAAATGTGTGTTGCTTTTTTGGTGTGATCTTGGCTCATTGCAACCTCCGACTCCCTGGTTCAAGTGATTCTCTTGCTTCAGCCTCCCAAGTAGCTGGGATTACAGGTGCTCGCCACCATGCCCAGCTAATTTTTTGTATTTTTAGTAGAGATGGGGTTTTACCATGTTGGCCGGGATGGTCTCGATCTCCTGACCTCGTGATCTGCCTGCCTCAGCCTCCCAAAGTGCTGGGATTACAGCGTTAGCCTCCGCACCCAGCCAAATGTGTGTTGCTTTAAGCCAGTAAGTTTGTGGAGATTTGTTACGGCAGCCACAAGTCACACACACACACACACACCTGCCAAATAGGTCACTGTCCTGCCTCTGTTAGAGGACGGATGATACAGTGTGGGACTCTGCAAAGTGCTAAGCTGGGGCGGGGCAAGCATGTCCTGTGGCCGGCTCCTTCAGGGGAAAACACCCGTGGCCAAGGAGGCCCGAGGGTGATGAGCTTGCCCGTCAGGGCAATGGATCACCGTCGACGGGGCTAATGCCGCCATAGTGGGTGTTTTGGGAGCTGTAATTAAGCAGGGCCACTCGGCTGGCAGATTTACAGATGTTCAAGCTTCCGTGGTGCTGTATTTTACTGGAACACACATAACTAGGCCTGTGCAGGGCAAGACAAGGGCACATCTGATGGTGATTAGAATAATGGGGGTGGGCTGGGTACCTGTATTCCCAGCACTTTGGGAGGCTGAGGTAGGTGGATCATTTGAGGTTGGAAGTTCAGCCTGGCCCACAGAGTGAAACCCTGTCTCCACTGAAAATATAAAAGTTAGCTGGGCGGTGGTGGTGCGCACCTGTAACCCCAGCTACTCGGAGGGCGGAGGCACGAGAATCTCTTGAGCCTGGGAGGCAGAGGTTGCAGTGAGCTGAGATCACGCCAGCGCACTCCAGTCTGGGTGACAGAGTGAGGATGTCTGGGGCCGAACTGCCTGGCCATGGGGATTGCAGCTGTCCCTCCCCAGCCCCTGTGGGACCAGCTTAAATCTAGCCAGGAATGAAAGTGGGGAGAGGGAGGACAGAGAGGGCCCGTCAGTGCTTAGGGAGCTGTGGAGGGAGGGAGGGCCCCGTGGAGATGACCCTGCTGCTACTGGTCACGGGCAGGGGTGCAGTGGCTGGGGGAGGTGCAGGGAAACCAGGAGCGGGTTTGTGACTGAGGGGGAGCAGAGATGAACCTGCGGCCCCTCTCCGTGTGGACTCTTCCCACCCTGTTCCTTGGAGTAAGTGGCAGCCGGTGGCCCTAGCAAATGCAGATAGCTCAGTGCTACAGGCTTCCTGGGTGCAGAGGACAGGTTATTCCTATGTCAGATTGACTGTCCCCAACACAGGCAACCTTGCCTGGCTGGGCATACTGTGTCTTTGCAGCCTGGCTATCCTGCCTTGCCCCCCAGAGTGTGGTCTGGCCAGGACCCCAGCCATGCAGCAGACCTGCAAGCCCAGGAAACTTTGAGGGGTAGCCGGGCCCCTTCCACCCTGTGGATCATCTGAGGGCCTCATTTGTTTGGGGTGACTCACTTGAGTAATGGGAGAGTAAAGGAATCGGGAGATTGGAGGCCACTGTCCCCTTGTGACACTCTCCGGAGGACAGGTAGGAATGAGCTTTGCGGAGAGAGGCCTTGCTGGTGGGCTGACTTCTGGGAGCCTCTGTCACCCTCCCTCTTCTCCTAGAAGATCTGGCCAATGAGACAAAGAGAGTGCCTTTCAGGGAAGGGAGGATGGGAGTTGGCCTCTGTGAACAGCCCTTGGCTTCTGAGAGGGGCCTTGGGATATTGCCGTGGAGCTGCTGCTTCTAGCCCAAGGGGGAGGCCGACGTTGAGGGTAGCAGAGCAGGCAGGAGACAGGACCTGTGTCCTTGCGGCATAGAGAGGGGCTGAATCACCCAGCCCCGCAGCTGCCACAGCCTGGACTTCCCGTCACGTGACTGGCACGCTTCCTCGTGGCTTCAGCCAGTTTGGGTCAGGTTTCTGTTGGGTGCAGCTGAAAGCATCCTAACCGATTCAGCTGGGATCCCTCTGGGCATGAGAGCTGCCCACATGGCAGTCCCCCAAAGCCGAGCCTCCCATATTTCTCCCCTTGGTCTTTGTCTCTCTGGGCCCAGTCTCTGGGGTACTTGTCAAACCGACTTCTGAGGGGGCGATGATCTCCCTCTGCCTTCATTTTGCACATGACAGGTGGGTGTTTTCCTGAAGGGGCTTCCCTAAAGCACACTGAGAAAGGAAACTTGAATAAACTGGGGAGACACAGACGCTTGGCCATGGTGATGTTTTACAAGCCTGATTTCTTCTCCAGACAGCGCTGTTAGGTCACAGTGGGTCTTGGGGCTGGCACGGCAATGGCCATTCATCGTTGGGTTGGTTCTACCCCCAGGAACACCTTCTTTCTTGGATTTGCTCCCAAGCTTCAGGGACCAGTGGTGTGGAACAGCCTCTGGCTGGTTCTGAGGCTGGACTGGGGAGGATGTCAGCCCCTCCAGGACCTGGGGAGCGTCCAGCAGACCCCACAGAGCTCCCATTTCATATGTGAGGGACACACCCTGCTCTTGGCACAGCTGATGTGAGTCCTGTGGGATCCCCCTGGATTCGGTTTCTAACCTCTCCCACCTCCCTCTGAGCCACTCCTGAGCATCTCGCCGGGGAATGGCTTGACCATGTTCCGACGACTGCAATCCTACGGCCTCAGAAATGTCTAGACAGCTTCTCACCTGCAGGGAGAGTCGCTCAGCCTTTCCGAACGGTGATGCCGGCTCCTCCTGAAGCCATCACCAGCTATGGGTGATGAGGTCTCCTGTCTCAAGTTAGATGACATTTTCGTTTTTCAATATTGTAGAATTTGGACTAAAGAGAGAAAATACGTTTGTTTACAAAAGGCATTTTCATATTTAATGCTTAATTGCAAGTTTCTGTGTTGTAAAATTTCCTCTCCTGCCCTCAACTCTCCCTTTAGTATTTTTTGGCGAATTCAGCCATTTGAAAACGCTGTTGTGGAAGAATAGTTAATGATTTGGTATGACACAGAGTTAAATGGAAAAAAGTTACAAAATGGAATGTACAGTATGATCCTACTTAGAACCCAAAATATATATTCTATGCATAGGAAAGTCTGGGAGTGTATATATGCTCAAAATGTTAACAGGAGTTATTTCGGGTTAGTGGGATTATGGGTTATTTTTATTTTCTTCTTTTTGCATATGTGTAGTTTCTAAATTTTCTACAGTGAATATGTATAACTTTTATAATAAGAAAAAGTGATACCACGGATCTTTCTAGAGGCTGCTCAGACTCCCTGACCAGAGATGACCCAGGCTGCCCTCCTGTGCTGCAAAGCACCCATGACCAGCCCCTGGGCTCTCCCCAGGAGGGCCACACCCTGAGAGCTTCCCCTTCCCCATCGCGGGGTGTCTATGCCTCGTGCTCGGGGCACCCTGGGCTGGGCAGAACTGATGCTGGTTTTTGTGAGGGTTGAAGTAAGGGAAATGCTTTTCAGAAACCTCCCCCAGTCGGCCAGGAGAGAAAGAAACAGTCATGCCAGAACCCGGATGCCCCTCCCTGACAGGTGCAGACCATGTTGAGCATGCAGCCGTGGGTTTTATGTTGAGCACGGAGGGGTGGGTTTATCGCCACCCGTGCTGACAATGTCACTGTTCCTCTGTTCTGCCACCGCCAGCCAATGGGCATGGCCAGGTGTAGGCTTGGGAGGATATTTGAGGCCTGGACTCGACTCTCTGCCTCCAGTTGGGGAGGACGAAGAGCGCAGCCTGTCCCGGCCCTGGGACCGTCCTACAAGGGAAACACAGGGCAGAGGCCACGAAGTAGACATGAAATGACCGGGTTCAAATCCCAGCTGCCCACCTGCTGGTTCTTAGGAACTTCTCTAAGCTTAGTTTCCTTCATCTAGAAAATGGGGGCAATGCCTCCTTCACAGGGATGTGAAAACTAAAAGGAATCACGGGAGTCAAGACCTTGCCCGGGACTTGAGACAGGGCAAGCGCTGCGTCTTTCTTTCATTGAAGGAATGCTGAGTCCAGCTGGGGACAGCCCCTTCCCTTGGTGTAAACCGGTAAAGTCCGCTGCCGGAGCTTCCGTCTGTCAGCTGACATCAAACACCTACCTGCTGAGAGCAGTTTTGACAGGGGCCGCCCCTTCCCCGACACGCGGCATGCATGCGTGCACACACACACACACACACACACACGTGTTTAATAGTCACCTGATGAAAGAGAACCACAGGGCAGGAATCGGTCCCTGTGGCCTTTGCTTATGTCCCAGGATTCTAGTACTATGCTGGCAATGTGAGGGCAGCAAGGCCAAGACTCTGTCCCCACAACCCCTTTCTACCCTTATCAAGAGTAGGGACAGAGGCAAGGGCCCCTGGCTGCTCCTTCCTGGAGAGCGAGCTCTGTGTGGCGGCCTCAGTGGCTCCTAGCCTGGAGTGTGGGCCTCCATCACTGACCTTGGTTACTTCCACTCCTCCAGCCTCCCACATGTGGCCCCCTGCCCAGTCCACTCACCTTGGATCTGACCCTTTCTGTCCGTCTCTGCAGCCACTGCACCCTCATCGGCTCTGGCTGAGCCTCCCTGCATGCAACCTGGTTCCTCCTCTGTCCCAATGCAGAGGTTTCTCTCTGCAGTGCAAATGATCTCACCTGGGGCCCCACCTCAATCCCCTCCATGCTGCCCTAGGCTCTGCATGGAGTCCCAGCCTGGAGCTGGCTGGCCTTGGGCCAACCGTATTCTGCCTTCAGGAGCTGCACGAGATAACGTGTACAAAGGGGAAACTGAGCCTCATTCTTCCTCCCCCCCCCTCCCCTTTCCAGTGCAGTTATTCACACTCAGATCATTTGCCCTGAGGACAACTTTGTGAGAGGTTCCAGGGTAATTCTGGTGCTGCCATCTGAGAAGGAATGAGGCCAAGGTCTAAAAGAATCCACAGCAGGGTCATCTGCATTCAGGCCTGCCTCACTTTGTGGGAACCTGACCTCCCAACATGCACTGCAGAATCTGGGTTCAAGGGTCCACATCCCTTGAGGACCCTCCCCTGCAGCAGCTGGCCCCTCTTGCAGGGTTTGCTGCAGCCTGGCACTGTCCAGCCTGCTGTGTGCGGAGCGGGTGGTCAGCGGCCTGGCGGTCAGCTGTGAGGGATGCATCCCAGATGAAGGTGAGTCACGGAGAACGTGATTGCTTTGCCCAAATTGCTTGGACACAGATTTTCAGGAATCCATCTGGGCTTGATAAGAGGTAGAGCTCTTTCGTTTCTAGATTCCCAGGGAGCTTATGTTCTGGGGAAACTGGGTGCGTTTGCTGCCAAAAAGGGCTTTATTTTTAGCTAAATGTGAGAAGGAGAGGGGGGTCCCCTTGGGAGGTGGCCAAGGCTGGTGTTGGGACTGGCCTTAGAGGGGCCCGTCACCTTTTCACTTTTGGGAAAGGTTTTCCCTTCTGCAGGCAGCGACGTGGGCTGGCATGTAAGGGCATGACCACGGGTGGATTATTCCGTCTCCCCCGTGCACTCAGATGAATACCAAAAGCAGCCAGCCATCACACATTCTAAATTTACAGGGTGCTTGTCCTTCACTGGCTGCCGAAAAGTGAAGCCGCCTCAGATGCTGAGAACACTTAGCCGCCAAGCTGCCCGGGCCCACCTGCTCGCCTGGGCCGCCCTCCTCCGCACACGCAGGCAGCCTCCTCATGCCCACCTGGGGCCTCTGGGCGGCGAGCAGAGGCTGGCAGGGAGGGTGGGCACCTGTGCTGCAGACACTCCTGGGCCAGCGGCAGGAGCCCCCTCCCCCATGGGCAAGCACAGTCTGTGGGGGCTGAGAAGTGGGGTCTGGGGGCTTGGGAGTGACAACGGGGCTTCTCCGTATAGCACCTTCTGGGAAGGAATCTGCCCGTTTTTCCAAGAAGAAAGTGGGCAGGCTCTGCGCAAATGATTGCTAAGTCCTAGGTGGGGAGGAGCCCCTGAACTGGGGCGCAAAGCCCCAGCGACCTTAGGGTAGAGGGCCAAGAATGCCACCAGCCCACAGTATGACTCCACCACGTTTATCGCACGGCACAGCCACGTGGCTCTGACCGGCCGAGACCGTCTAACCTGCCAGGCCTGGAATATTTACAACGTGAGTTACTTAGAATCCACTGCTGCAAATAGACCCCCTTTCCCAGTACAGACGGCCTTGGAGTAGCTGCTCTGGAAGCTCCCGGAGGCTCCATCCCCTGTGTCCCGCGGCTTGTGGCCACCTCCCCAGAACATCACACTGTGGTGATTGTCCCGTCTGGGCTTCCTCATGGTTTCTGCAGCCCTACTGCGGGCACCCGAGGGCTGGGGCAGAGTCTCATTCATCTTTGAAGCTCCAGGGCCTACACAGGCTGGCGCTGATCAAGGGAACTGCTGGGGCGGCCATCCTCCCCTCTGGTCTCTGCGGTCTGGCCTGCAGGGCTGGTCTTCCTCTTGGTGCTGAATTTTTGTGGATGGATTCCATCACAGCCTCAAAGTGAACTACCATCAGTTGGCCCCGGGTGAGCTGTCGCTGGGCCCAGGGCTGGGGCACAAAGGCGGAGGAGGCGCAGCTCTGGGCCTTATCCATTTCATACTCTTTGGCAGATTTGGGCAAGAACGCTCTGTTGGTGGATGGTGCCATGCGTGGGGGATTTATTCGCAGAGGGACGAGGGCCAGGGTGATCAGGACAATTCTGCCACTCCATGGCAACATCCCTGCTTTGAAAATGCAACTTTAAATTGATAACAGAGCAGGTGCCTCACCCCAGATTGGCGCCCGCAAAGTCCACTCTCTCCGTGGTACGCAGCTGGAGGTTTTCTCCAGGGTGAGAACGAAGAAAACTCACTTTGCCGATTCCTTCTCTCTGTGGGCTGTGCTTGATGCCGCCTCATCTCATTAAAAAGCCCCTTCTATCCAGGCTTTGTGGAAGTTCACGCTGGCTCCTCCATGGTGGAGATGATTTGGAGCAGGGGTCGGTGAACTTCTTCTGTCAAGGGCCAGGTTGTAAATATTCCAGGCCTGGCAGGCCAGACGTTCTCAGCCTCTCAGAGCCACATGGCTGTGCCATGCAGCAGGAAGGCAGCCATGGATGAACGTGAGGGAGCGTGCTGGATCCCAGCAACATGTTCACAAGCACAGCTGGTGAGCTGGGGGAACTGGGAGAGCTGGGTTTGGCCCTGGCCAGAGTTTGCCAGCCCCTCTTCTAGAGCCTCAGGGGACAGGGACAGGATGAGCAGTGCCCTCGACCCTTCCTTCCTCACTCTCCCTCCTTCCTCTGCCTTGGCTCCTCCGACTGGGAGCACGCCCAGACCTCAGCATCACCTCAATGGTGTCCCCAGGGCTAGTGGTACCAGTTCTCCCTCTGCCATAGACGTGTGTCCTCTACCCCTTGACCTCACACAAGCATCCTCCTCCCTCTTGGGGCCTCGGCAGGGCCCCTCGTGCCTCCTCACTGCATGATCAGCCACCTCCCTCCCGGGGTGCCATGATGCTGGCCAGCCGCCCCGCCCCACTTTAGCCAGCCGCTTCTTTGCACACATCCCACTCCTGCACCCCAGTCTCCCTCTGTCTGCTGTGAGCCATGCAACTGGTTCCGTGGAGGATTGAAAACATAGGACTAGAAGGGACAGTTCTCCCTAAATGCTTTCCTCCCTGGGAAGTCAAACCCTGTCTTCTGTACTTTCAGGATCAGTGATGCAGTAGGGGGATGGGTGATGCGGCGGGGGATGGGTCAACCTTTGCTGGGTTTTGCAGCCTCTTGTCAAAACAAAAATAAAATGCACCCCCATCCCCCAGCCTTTTGTTTTGAGATAACTATAGACTCATAGAAAGTTGCAAAAGTGCGTGGAATCCTGGGTACCCTTCACCAGGGAAAGCAGCTTGGGACTGGAATGTAAGTGTCCTTCGGGTGTTAAATGAGATCTCACAAGAGATAACATCCATTCACATGGAGGTGCGTTTCCATGTCCCCACCTCTACCTGCGGCTGCTATGCTGTTATCTGGGGACAGTTACTCAGCACTCTGCCTTCATTCTGCCAAATATGTTTTGAGCACCTACCCTGAGGCCCTGAAGCAGGAACTGAGGGGCAGTGGAGAGTGAAGACAGGCACTGTCCCAGTCACAACGGCACCTGTGAGATGGGAGGGGCTGCTGGGTGGTCATCCCCTGCGAGGGGAGGGTGTCGGCAGGGCCGTGCTCCCTCTGAAACCTCTAGGGGAGAGTCCTCCCTCCCCTCTTCCTGGCTTTGGTGGCTCCTAGCAGCCCGCAGTGCTCCGTGACAGTGGCTGCCTCACCCCAGCCTCTGCCTCCATCTTCACACGGCCTTCCCCCCTGCATGTGTCTCTGCATCCCCTCCTCTCCTTGGGACAACACCAGTCATATTGGATGTAGGGCCCACCCTACTCCAAAATGTCCTCATCTTAACTTCCAACTTAATTACATCTGCAAAGACCCGGCCTCCAACTAAGATCCTCTTCAGAGTTACTCAGAGGTTCAACTAAGATCCTCCTCAGAGGTACCTCAGAGTTTCAACTAAGATCCTCCTCAGAGGTACTCAGAGTTTCAACTAAGATCCTCCTCAGAGGTACTCAGAGTTTCAACTAAGATCCTCCTCAGAGGTACTCAGAGTTTCAACTAAGATCCTCCTCAGAGGTACTCAGAGGTTAGGGCTTCGACGTGTCTTTTGTTTGGTGGGGGGGCACAATTCAATCCACAGCAAGCCCTGACTCGGCAGAAAGAGGAAGGTGTTAAGGAGCGGAGAGGGCAAGGACTCCATCGGCCTCTCTGCTGAGACCTGGAGCCGCCCCTTCCCTTTTGCCCCAGGGGCCCCTCCTGGCTGGTTTCTCACTGAGAGGCAGCAACAGGCATACTCTCCTATTATTGTGGCTGCCAGCACTCCAGGACCAACTGGGTTTACAAAAATAAAGTTGCATCATCTGCTGCCTGTACCGCATCCCCTCAAACAGGTTATGAAGGGGAAGTGGGGGATATCGGAAGCAGATGGAGGAGCCCTTGATTTGCATAAGGAGCCATTTTCATGGCTCAGAAGCCTCCGTGGAGGGAATAATGTATAGAAATACACATGCGTAAGCCCTGGGTTGGGAAACAGAGGCACACTGATCAGCCACTAAAATAGACACGAGAGAGACAAAGCTGGTGGGGGAGGGAGTTGGCCAGGAGAGGGTACAAAGCCCATCGAGTAGCTAGCACAGAAGTACCAGGCACAGCTGCGGAACCACGCTCCCCCAGGTTCTTTTTTAGTGTTGAGATTTCAACACTGGTGGATCTTCTATAAGCAATGGCAGGATGGGCGTTTCCAAAAAGACCTGGCTTTTCTTCTCTCTCCTAGAAGGGCAATTGGAGAAAGAAAAGAGAAAAAAGAAAGAAAAGGAAGGGCTTAGCTTCCAGCCAGCTGAATTGAAGCTCCTGGCAGGGAAGAGGTTGCGGGCGTGCTCTGCATCCCCAGGTGCAGACAGGAGAACAAGTGGAGGTAAAAGATCCTCCTGTGTCTGGGCGGGTGACAGGGAGGTACTGTGCCTAGAGGCACGAGTAGCTCAGAGTGGCAGGAAGAGAAGATAGGATCCAGCCAGGAGGACAGAGGTGGAGCTCAGGCTGCCCAGGGTGGGGGCAGAGGCAGATGCCTGAGCTGGGGGATTGGCCACTGGTGATGGGGCTGGCAGGTGACTTGTCAGTCTTCCAGCTGTAGGGTCCTTCTGTGTCTGGTTACCTTGTAGCCCCCAGCCTGGCTGGCTGCAGAGCTAAGAGCAGGAGGGGGCTGACCTGGTGATACATGATGGTTTTGTTCCAAACCTGCTCATACACTCAGTTCCCTCACCCAAAGTGTGGGTATAAGGGGAAGGTGCAAGGTGAATCACTGTCTTTACAAAACCCTCTGCAGAGAATGAGGTCTGCCTGGTTCGTCTGTGCCATGCCATGACCCTTCAAACTCCATGTGCCAGGGCAATGGAATTGAGTGCTCACGTCCATTTCGCATCCGGCCAGCAGGACTTGGTTTGTCTGGGACGGTGGTGCCCTTCCCCTACTGCCTTTGTGGTTTTTCCCTTTGCCAACCCCACCGTCATCTGCTCTGACCCCTTGCTACTCATCAGGATGCTTCCTATCTCATGATCTGGTCCAAGAGTGGGTCCAGGGACCACTCTGGGCATTCAGGCCACTGTCCTGACCTCACTCTTTGTCAGTGGGGAAGACAGAGCCTTGCAGAAATTCCCTAGGATTTAGGATCGTGTGATAGGTGACAAAATGCATGACGACCATCCTGGATTCTCTTCTCTTTTGGGAAGGAAGCCATTTGGCTCAACGCATGGTCCTGTTTCGTAGATGAGGCTGGCTTCACCATGAGCACGTGGGGTCTGCCTTTGCATGGCTCCTCCAGGCAGGGTTCGTGGCTGCTCTGGCTGAGCCTCTGTGGGTGACCACCTGAGAATCACACTCCCCTCATGGTGCTGCCCCCATTGCTCCTAAGTGGGGCCACACGACTTGCTAGCTGTCCCTGAGGGACTGTGACTGGCAGTGTTGGCGTCACCTCCAGGTAAGATGGCTGAGCGCTGGCTGCATGGACTTCCTTTCCTGGCTCAGTCTCCTGCACCATGGCGGGATGGTGTCAGTGCCCCTGGTGCACCCCAAACTGGAAGCAGCCTGGAGGCAAACCTTTGAGCTGCAGCAGAGCCAATGGGTGTCGGGGTGGCGGTGGCTTATCTCCGCAGCCAGCTCGTCCTACTGAATCCAGCCACTTTTCTTGGGCTTTCCTCCCAGGCTGTAGGTCAGCGATTCCCGTCCTGGCTGGGGGATTCCAGCATTTTTCCAGTTATCACAAGAGACAGGTTGAAATTGTAAAGAGAAAATGGGTTTTGATCCCTTTTGAATTAAAATGTACTCATAGAATATATACTCAAACAAGGAAACAGCTTTCCTCTACAAAAACCCAAGCTTAGAAAAATAGATGCTGGTGATTGGAATTATAATATACTACCCAAGGAATTCCAGCAATGTTCTTTAGACATTGGGTTCCTGGCAAGCCTAATAACTTTGATTTGATTACATGTATACGATTATACAAACTTTACAGAGGTGCAGATAATTCTGGAATGGTGGTGAGAGAGAGTGCAGTGTTATAGAAGTCCAGCTGATTTTGGCAGCTGGCCCCTCCGGGAAGACTGGGAAGCATTTCCAGGGAATTGAAGACCAGTCTTTCTCACTTTTTGGCAAACTCACCTGTAACTTGGTGACTCCATGTAATGAGTACAGGAAGCCCTGGCCTCTGGCTCCGTCCTTTTTATAGGAGAATGGTGATTCTTGCCCCCTGATGTGCCTGTGGTGCTTTAGTTTATGGCAGGGTTGTCAACTAGGGGGTGATTTTATCCCTGGGGGACATTTGGCAATGTCTGGAGACATCTTGCATTTTCTCAGTTGGAGGTGGGGTGCTCCTGGTGTCCAGTGGGAGGGGCCCAGGGACGCCGCTCCACACCTCACAATGCACAGGACGGCCCCACAACTAGGAATGAATGCTCCCGCCCCAAATGTCAACAGTGCCGAACTCTGGCTTACAGGGCACCCCGAAAGGTTGGGAGACATGGTTGGTCTCTTTCTATGCCAGAGCCCTTGAGGGCAATATGCTTTGAGGAACATGGCAGGGTGTTGCTGTCTGACAGTGAATAATATGCAAGAATCCTTGTTAGCCAATTATGGAATCATGGAGATCTTAAGCACTCGGTGGGACAGAACCAAACAAGGCCTGGGGAGATTCAGCTTGAACCCACCCATGATGCTGTGTTTGAGGCACTATGCAAACTGGGGCTCCCTTTACACCTGCTGTGGGGCAGAGGCATATTCATTCGGCTTGAACCCCACCTATGACGCCATGTTCGAGGTGCTATGCAAACTAGGGATCCCTTTACAAACCTGCTGCAGGGCAGAGCCATGTGCTGGAAGATGCAGTGCCCGTGCCTGCTCCACGCTCCCAGCCTGGCCGGAGGCAGCAGGATCTAACCCCCAGTGCCCGTGCCTGCTCCATGCTCCCAGTCCAGCGGGGGCAGCAGAATCTAGCCCCCAATTCTGCACGTTGTTGGTGGAGGGAGGAAAGAGCTTCCACAACCTGAGGTTGGCATCCTAGGAGGGGGATGCTGCCACAGATTCAAGGTAGTCATCTGGCAGTGAAATCCCAGAGCTGGCCTAAATGCCCGCCGTGAAAGTGAAGGTGTGTTTTGGTGTAGGTGTTTTTCCTCTTTAAAACCATCGGGAGGTTGCCGAGGAGAGAGTGGGCTGCCTCCATTAAGCTGGGGGAGGAGAGGTCTCCATTAAACTCCTGTGAAGCTGTTTGCCGGCTTGAGTGCTGAGACAGAGTGTTTGTAAATATTGGTTCCAGGGAAATGGCTCTGAACCTGCAGCATGTCGACTGTGTGTTGGTAAGCCTGCCCAAACATTGTTGTCTGCAGTACCCTTCTGCCAAACTCATTGTTTTATCCAAATGGGGAGCAGGATTATTGTATTTTCAGAACTCTCTGTGATCCTGGAATCCTCTCTCAGGAGGAAAACTCAAAGGTCCTCAATCATAGAATGCGGGACTTCAAAGGGATCTTAGGGACAATTTAACCCAACTCCCTGGCTTTAGTGATGGGAAACTGAGGGCCAGAAGGGAAGAGCAACAAGGGGGTCATGAGGGCAGGACAGAAACCCGAACCTCCACTCGAGGCTGTGAAAGTCTGGCCTCATTTTCCAGTGCTACCAAGGTGGCCAGGGGAGACTGAGATACGGGGTGTGGAGAGGCTGTGGGGGATAAGGTATTAGGACACTGAATTGTTGTCTACCTTCTGAAATCAAGGACCACTCAAAATTTGCTGGCTAGTTTAGAAGGTTCGCCTTTTATTCGTTTCGCGTTTTATCACCTTGTGTTTAATTTGTGTTTGCCCGTTTCCTTCTACCCCACGGAGTTGTGAGTCCCGAGGGCAGGCAGCTCGCCTTATCCCTCACCGGAATCCTGGCAGCTGCGTGTTCACCTGAAGCTCCACCAGGCTCAGTAACTCTCCGTCCATGAACCAATGGGGTTGTTGATCACATCCTCTCTTTGGTTGGCTCACCAGGCACAACAGAACTCAAAATAGAGAGAAAGTCACCACTGAGGACTTGGGTCTCTTCACCATGAGGAACGCAAGAAGAGTCACAGAAGCTTCCTCGTCAACATTTCAGGGATGTATTTAAGAGTGCAGAAGGACCTCTCCTCCCTCCAGCCCGTTTCCCGCCCTCTGAACACTTGAAACACGGTGGGGTTTGGTGGTGACTGGTGACATTTAGGCAAGTTCAGTTCCATACTTGAGACATTTAAACTTTGCTTTTTAGTTTGTGATAAAATATACATCACATAAAATTTGCCGTCGTAACCATTTAGAAGTCAGTGATCTGAAGAGCATTCACCTTGTTGTGCAGCTGTCACCACCAACCACCCATCTCCAGAGCTTTTTTCCCCTCCCAGATGGAAAGTCTGTCCCCCAGAAACAACTCCACATTCTTCCAACCCCCACCCCAGCCCCTGGCAACCTCCATTCTTCCTCCTGTCCCTATGGATTTGGCTATTCTGGGAACCTCATAATCAGTGGAATCTACGGGATTTGTCCTTTTCTGCCTGGTTGATTTCACTCAGCATAATGTCCTCAAAGTCCGTCCCCGTTGTAGCCTGCGTCAGAGCTTCCTCGCATTTTTTTTTTTTTTTTTTTTTTTTTTTTTTTTGAGACAGAGTCTTGCTCTGTCACCCAGGCTGGAGCGCAGTGACGTGATCTTGGCTCACTGCAGCCTCCACCTCTCAGGTTCAAGCGATTTTCCTGCCTCAGCCTCCCTAGTAGCTGGGATTACAGGCATCAACCACCATGCCTGGCTAATTCTTGTATTTTTAGTAGATACAGGGTTTTACCATGTTGGCCAGGCTGGTCTCAAACTGCTGACCTCAGGTGATCTGCCTGCTTTGGCCTCCCCAAGTGCTGGGATTACAGGCATGAGCCACCACACCTTGACCTCTTCTTTACTTTGGATGAGATCTGACAATTCCTGAGGTGAATCTGGTATCCTTTCAGTGGGGAGGGGTGGTGTATGTGTCAGGTGAGAGGACTTTAAATATGATACTGTCTTAATATAACTAAGGATCTCTCAAAACACCCAAATGTACCCTGAAAATAGTTGGAGTTGGGTAAAAGTTAGCTCAGGGGTGGTGCGCAGTGGGGATGGCCCCTCAGGCCTCCAGCCCTGGTGCCAGCAGGAGAGTTTGTGTCTGGACATGAAGTTTGGGGGCCTCTAGCTTCTGAGGATGGTTTTTGAGGAGGGAGAGAATCTCTAGAGACTGGTGGACTTGAGGCTCAGGGCTGCCTTTAGGAAGACAGCGTGACACAGGGCCTCTGAGTTAGAGCAATTTCTAGAAAAATAACGGCAGGGAACATTCCAGAAAAACAGCACCAGAGAACCAGCTCCTCAAAGGTGGAGACTTAGAGAGTGGGGAGCTGTTCAGGAGGTCATACAGTGCTGTGAAAACAGTTTTTCAGCATTAGAGGCAACCACACATTTTAGGAGCAATTTCAGTTGCCCGAGTTTTTCCAGGGTCTCCCCTCCAGTGTGGCCTGCGCTGGTCCCAGGTTCCGCTGGGTGAAGGTCAGCTTGTCACCAGCGGTGGGAGCAGCAGCAGAGCCCTCCTTTGCCACTCACTCTGGCCGTGAGTCCTGAGCCACTGACTTCACTGAAAAACTCCCATGCCCACTTTACTGGCAATGGACATTAGTTAGACTACACAGTTATCTAGGACTTTGAATGACCCGAGATAAAATTTATTTAGCAAAAAGTGCCTTAAGAACATATATGTGCATGTGTGACCGTGTGTTTTTGTGTGTCCACACTTGTCTGTGTGTGCATCTATGTATTTGTGCATGCATATGTGTGTGTGTGCCTGTGTGAATGTATAAGTGTGTCTCTGTGTGTGTCTGAGTATGAGTGTGTCTGTGAGTTCATGTCTATGCATGAATGTATCTGTGAATGTATATGAGTATGTGTGTGTGTGTCTATACATGTGTCTGCATGTGAATGTGTGTGTATGTTTGTGGAGTATGTATCTGTGCATGAGTGTGTGTGTGTGTGAATGTGTGTCTGTCAATGTATCCGTATGTGTATGTGTGTGAGATATATCTGTGTGTGTGTGAATATGTGTCTGAAAGTGTGTATCTCTGTGTATGTCTGTGTCTATGTGTGTATGAGAGTGTGAGTCTGTGAGTGTGTGTGTCTTTGTATGTGAGTTTGTGCCTGAGTGTGTTTGCATCTGTGTCTGAGTGTGAGTGTATGTGAGTGTGTGAATGTGTGTATGAATGTGTGTCTGTGTGTTTCTGAGCATGAGTGTGTGTGTGTCTGAGCATGTGTGTGTATCTGCGTGTGTGAGCGTGTGTGTGTATCTGTGAGTGTGTCTGTGCGTGTGTCTGTGAGTGTGTTCCTGGGCATGAGAATGTGTGTCTGTGTGTGTGTGTCCGAGTGTGTGTCTGAGCGTGAGTGTGTGTGTATCTGTGTGTCTCTGTGCATGCCTGTATGTACTGGTGCATTGCTGTGGTCACTGAGCAGCAGGTGCCTGGCTTTATCTGGTGTAAAGGGGACAAGCCGTGTCTCTTATGCCCCCCATCCTCTCTGCGTGTCTTCTGGCCCCTCCCAGACAGCCAGGAGTGGCGCTGGCAGCAGGGCCAAGCTGGCTTCACCCGTGTGCTCCCTGCTCGGGAGGGCTTGAGCTTGGCTCAGTGCTCTGCCGTCACCATTGTGAGATTCAAACAAGGGCCTCCCAGTTGCATTTTGCTCTGAAGCCTGTAATTCGTGTAGCTGGATCTGGTGGGGACCTCTTGCAACATGGGGCGACTTCAAATAGAAGCCAGTCTGGAAGCTGTGTGCGAGTGTGTCTGCCGGGGGAGGCTGTGCGTGGCACCCGGCCAGCTGGGAGGGCCCGACTCTTTCCCTACCGCCCTAGGGGGGAGTCCAGCACGAACCCCACCCTCGTGCTCCGCCAGCCTGAGGCCCCATGGCAGGTGCTGGCCTCTTTGCGGCGTGGCGCCGGCTGCCCCCAGGCCGAGATGCCAGGCTCAGGCAGCCGAGGACATTAATCACTTCTAGGCCTCTGGCCCTGTGCGTGAGGCAGGGCAGAGGGAGGCGGCTGGTGGGCTGGTGGCAGGGGACAGGCGGTGTGGGAACATGCGTGTCTGGGTGCGGGAGTACGGGCTGGGGTTTTAATGCGCATCCTGTGTTCCTGGCACCTGACCCCTGGACCCTGGCACGTGCACACAGGAGGGCAGCTTGCCCGGCTGCAGCTCCAGGCCGCTCCCTGCCTTGGCCCGGCACGCTCCTTCTGGTCCTCACTGCTGTCCCCGGAGACGCAGGTTGGCAGCTGCCCTGCACGTCCCCAGTCTCCGGCTGACGGGGAGCAGCCTGCGTCCCACTCCTGCTGTCTCCTGCCCTGCTGCCTCGTCACCTGCTTTGCCTGCCTGGGGCATTGTCACACCGCCACTGGCTGACACACTGCCCGGTGAGCCCCACTCCACAGGGGAGGAGGCAGGGGCAAGGCTGGGAGGGACACTGGTCCCAGCCCCCTCACCCGTGGAGCTGCATGACTTGGGCAATTCACTCAAGCCTGGGCCTTGGTGTCCTTGACTGCACAGGCGAGACCTGGCTTGGTGACTTTCAACGTGCTTTGCGGACCACTGAGGTTCAGGGTTGCTAGAAGGACTCAGAACTCGGCACAGCCACCATCCTCAAGGTGACAGTTTATTCTAGTGAACGGATGCAGATGAAAACCAGCCACGGGGAGCAGCGCAGAGGCAGGGCAGAGTCCCGGGGACCAGCCAGGAGCTCTGCTGGTCCTCTCGCAGCAGCGATGCGGGACAGCACATATGGGTGTTGCCAGCCAGGGACGCTCACCCCAGCCCTGGTGCCCAGAGTTTTACCAGGTCTCAGCCATGGAGATGCGACTGACTACCCAGGTGCTGACCTCAGTCTCCAGCCACTCCAAGGGTCAAACTGACATGGTGGGGCCCGAGGTAAACAGGGATGCTCTTTCAGGCAGGGATACTCCAAGGACTTAGGGGTGACCTCCCAGGTGACCTCCCTCTTAGAGGTGACCTCCCAGGAGCCAGGGCCAAGGGGCCAAACCTTCCAGGCAAGACTGACACTTGACAGTGTGATGATGGATGCTATGATCCTGACAGCATGGACAGGACAGGTAAAGGGGAGGGGACGGGCTGGGAGCCGTCTCCTCTCAGCAGGGAAGCAGGGCTGTGGCCCCCTCCTTCTTGAGGGGCCCTGTTCCCCGTACCCGTCCTGATCCTGGCTATTCCCCGTACCCGTCCTGATCCTGGCTATTCCCCGTACCCATCCTGATCCTGGCTATTCCCCGTACCCGTCCTGATCCTGGCTATTTCCCGTACCCGTCCTGATCCTGGCTATTCCCCGTACCCGTCCTGATCCTGGCTAGCTTGGTCCCACCTCTGAGCTGGGTGGGCTGCAAAGCTGGGGCCATTTCAGGGCCAGAGGGCTCAGGACTTGCAGGACACACCTTTGCTTGCTGTCACTGGCAGGTCTCTTGCTCTGCTTTCTTGAGAGCATGGCAGGAGGACTCTGTGGGGCGTGTGAGCCCTGGGGGTGGGGGCGTGGGGTGTGCGGGCTCCCACGGATGGCCCCATCTGCCGAGAGGGCTGCCTGCCCTTCAAGAGAGAATCAGAATAGAAACTGGCCTTTGTTTCTTCCGATTTTTATGCTGAGTTCAAAGCTCGGGCTTCCCCAGCTCCTTGGTTTACCTCCGGAGCATCTGTTTCGGGGGCCTGGTATCCCCAGGCCTTAGGGGGACCTGCCAGTCCCGGGCTTCTCTTGGTGCTTCCCGGGTACGGCATCCTGAAGACGCCTCTCCCACGATGGCTGGCTTTCTCCTTCTGGCCGTTCCTGGCCGTGGCCGCCTCGGCCCTCCCTTCATTTGGAGGAAATGTTCTATTTATGCCATCTCCACCCTCCCTACGACGGGAAAACAATTTTCCCAATTGTTTCTCTTGAAAGCAGGAAAGCTGGAGCGAGCCTCGCTGGGCCGGGAGCTAGACACCACTCTGCGGCTTTCCTTCCTCGATGCCTTCCTGTGGGTTTGCTCATTTGCCCCCTACTCCGCACCGTGTTGCTTCTGTTAGGGAAGGCAGGGCAGGGGGCCTCACCCCCGGTTTTGGATGGGGAGCCTGAGGCCTGGCTTGTTCTTCCAGGTCCTCCTCCCAGGGGCTGTTCTGCCAGGCCTGCCCTTCCAGTGGTGGGAGAAAAATCCAGTAGGCTTCTCCACAGCCATCCAGGCCCCAGCTCCCCCAGCCTTCGGGGATTGCGGCGTTTTCCCCCACGTGGGTATGAGCCAGGCTTTGGAGACACCTGAACAAGCCCAGGGAAACTCACGTGCAAGGCACTTTCCAGCACCATCCGACCCAGAGGACTTGGGGCCCCGGCCAGGCCATCACATGGGCTTCCGTGAGGAGCCCCCATCCCCGCCTGCCCCCTTCTCCCAAACAGCGTCACTTCCACATTTGTAGCTGCTATCATAGATCGTATATAGTCGGTCTGTGCACTTGAAAGAGTGATAGATCACTTTCACTGCCATGTCTCGTGATTAATTTCCCATAATAGTCCTCTCTAACACCAAGGCGAAAAGAGGAGAGAGAGAGAAAAAAAAAACCTACATTATCCACTTGTGCTCAGAGTATAAATGAATTAGATTTAATTTCTGTTTAATTGTTTCCATAGCTCAGCCTCTGCTGACTTCACGGGATAATTTATTTTGCAGTCCTGGGGAAAAGGAGGAGGAGGGAGGGGAGAGACGGAGGATGTAGCCAAGTGGTCTGCCTGTGGATACTGTTTAATTACACCTGATAGTCTTATCTTCATGTAATTATGGGAGTCTCGTTCGGTTTCTCCAGCTGCCTCCTGTCTGCACTTGCAGGATCAATACCGGGTCAGACCTCGGGCCAGCTGCTTTCAAGAAGGTGAGGGATCTGCCGGGAGCTTTGGTGTTGAGTCAGGAACAGGCGAGGCGGCTCCTGAAGTTGCCAGAGGGAAGGAAAGATGGGGATCATGTGTCTCAGAAGCGGAAATTTCCTGATGTTTCCGTCAATGTTACCGAAATGATAACTTTCCCCCAACACAATCTATTTAATGACCGTGGGGTTTTTCCCTGGCCTTCCCTCTGTGAAGCTGTGGGTGAGAGGCCAGTGTTAGGCTGGGTGGGGTTTTCACTGCACCTTGGAGTTTTTGAGTTGTCCTGACAATCTCTCTCCCTGCTGAGTAATTGAAGCACCGAGCAAGAGCTCAGCCAGCAGTAATGGGGGCCCCTGCACCCCACTCCTGCTTCCAAAGTTCGGAACTCTTCCTTTCCTCCCATCCTCCATCATTTTCCTCCTTCATTTCTTTTGTTTTTGTTTTGTTTTTTTGAGACAGAGTCTCACTGTATAGTCCAGGCTGGAGTGCAGTGGCGTGATCTTGGCTCACTGCAACCTCTGCCTCCTGGGTTCGAGCGATTCTCCTGCCTCAGCCTCCCAAGTAGCTGGGATTACAGGCACCCGCCACCATGCCCGGCTAATTTTTTTATTTTTAGTAGAGGCAGGGTTTTACCATGTCAGTCAGGCTGGTCTTAAACTCCTGACCTTAAGTAATCCACCTGCCTCAGCTTCCTAAAGTGCTGGGTTTACAGACGTAAGCCACTGTGCCCGGCCCTCCTTTTTCTTATTGTGATAAAATACACGTGACATAACACTTACCACTTGAACCATTTTGAGTGCACAGTTCGGCCAGGGGCATTCGGTACCTTCACATTGCTGTGCAATCGTGACCATCCACCTCCAGAACATTCTTATCTTCTCCAACTGAAGCTCGGCCCCCATGAAACACCGGCTCCTCATTCCCATCCCAGCCCAGCAACCCCCATTCTACCTTCTGTGTCTATGAGTATGACTCCCCGAGGGGTGGATTGTACGACATGTGACCTTTTGTGTCTGGCTTGTCTCAGCGTCACGTTTTCGAGGCCCATCCATATTGTAGTGTGTGTCAGAGCTTCCTCTCTTCATGGGGCAGGTATCATTCCAGCGCATCGTGTCCATCCGTCCATCAGTCCGTCCGTCCGTGCACAGTGTGTTGCTCCAGCGTGCTTTCGGAGGGCACACCTGGGGAAGCCCCGAGTCTGTAGCTCCATCTCGCTGGTCCTAGCTTCTCATCTCAGTTACCTGTGACTTTCCATCCCGTCTCTACCATCTGGGCCAGGCTCTCAGGAGTAATTAGAGGAATGAGGGTCCCGGGACCTCCTCTGGGGATGAACTCTGACCTCGGGGCATGAACAGAGCTCTGGCTCTTTCTAAGGCCTGGAGCCCCTCTGGGCTGGGCGTGAATATTTATGAAGCAGCTCTTTTGAGTCAGCGTCATTTAATCCTACATGGGGTGAGAGCCTGTGTCTCTCTGCCCAGGAGCTGGGTATCCTGGTTCTCCAGGGCAGGGGGCAGGCCCGGGCATGCTGGTAGAAAGGCAGGGGTGCCCAGGGAGGGGAGTGTGGCCACACGTGGGCATTTCATAGAACTCATGGCCACCTGCATTCTCTTCAATTCAATGCCTGTCCCTTCTTACTTTTATCTTAAGCCCCATGGGGATGGGAGTATTTTAGGCAGTGGAAATAGTTCATTTTTCTTCATTTGTTGTGTTGAACGTTTGTCATGCCCAGAGAATGCAGACTGATACAGCAGCAGCTGGTGCTCCTGGCCAGGGCTGTGCACGCTCTCTCTGCCTCTCTCTCTCCGACTCTCTGCCTCTCTCTCTCCGACTCTCTGCCTCTCTCTCTCCGACTCTCTGCTCTCTCTCTGTTGGCCTGGTGAAATATTCTTGGCTGTGGGCACACAGAGCCTTGGACTCAAGGCTGCTGGAGTGGAGGAGACCTTGCCTTCGGTCCTGGAGGTGAGCGCCTCGATTAAAGCCAGGTTTCTGGAAGGAAAAAGATGAACTAAGCTCCTTGCTGGAGAAGGCCTGTGGCCAATCCACCCAGCAGCGGTTTAGTCCCTGTGATGTGCTAGCAGCGTGTGGGGCTCGGTGCAGGGGTGAAGGGTGGCGACGGACTCTGAAGCGGTGCAGCCTCAGCCGGGAGCCCCGAATGCCTGCCCACCACACTAACATGGCGTGTGGCTGCCACAGCAAGCACCCAGAGGAGGGGCAGATACCTTCTTGAGGAGGGTGGGTACTTAGGGGCAATGTGGGAGGTGGCATTGGGTTGAAACTGAAAGGCAAACAGGTTTTCTGATAGAAAGGAGAAAACATTGTCAAGGGCAGAGCAGAGACTCTGAGAAGGAACTGTGCTGCCAGCGGCCAGCATTTCTTGTTTTCTCTATGTGCAGGGGGCTCTTCTCCGATTGCAGTTCTCTTGTAACCCTGTCGATGAGCTCCTGCAGGTCTCAGGGAAGGGGATCAGTGTAACACAGGAGATGGGAGAGACCTGGGGTACAAGTGGCTTGACACATGGCCGGGAGCTGTGTGGGGGTCAGAGGGGGGAGTGGCTGGATCACCGGGTCCTGGGCCATGCACTGTCTCCCAGCTGCAGGCTGGGCACTGCACACCCCCAGGGGCCCCAGCTATGAGGTGAGCTGGCTTGGGGAGCAGTGGGAGGCTTGCCACAGGGCTTCACCAGAGCAGGGCTCTGCTGATCCAGATGGAAGCTCAGCACTTGGCTTGAGTGTTGCTCCTCCGGAAAGGGTCTCCTGCCCTTCTGTCAAGTTCTACCTTCCCACAGATGTGTGGGTGGGGCCAGGTGTTACCAGGTGCACTCGGGCTGAGGGACCCAGGCAGAGGCCAACTTCTGCCTCAGGACACCCGAGGGTGTGTTGGAGAGTCGGGAGAATTCCCTCACCCCAGACAGCAAAGAGGTGACGGCTCTAGGGAAGTGGGGATTAGGAATGGGGCAGCTCCGAGCCCCAGCCTCCTGTCTGGTCTTTCTGGAAAGCTCCCTGTCCTCTCCCACCAAGTCCCAAGAGAACAGCTCCATATCAACCACAGCTTCTACACGGTTCCATTTCACAGTGCACAGAGGACTTTCACATGCACTGGGCCATCTTTGTCCTTCCCAAGCTGTGGCGTTAACCAGATAGAAATGCTCCAGGGTCTGGTGGATCCACATGGCCTGGGGGGATGCAGATGCCACCCAGAGGCTTGTGCTAGATGCTGTGGGTTAGGGCCAGGGTTACTAGGGTGGCTGTGGTGTTGCTGAGGGACACTAGGGGTGTGGTGGCAGCCAGGGAAATTTGCCTGTGGCCCCAGAGCCTGTCGGGCAGTGGCCACAAAACGGCAGGATATCGCTGTGTGGTTGCTGAGATCCAGGAGACAGCGGTGCTTTGTCAAGATCACAACAACAAGGCGTGACTCAGGCCACCTGGGTGTGTGAGGCCACGCACCCATGGCCCCATCTGTGAATGTGGTGGTTCTAGAACCTGCCTGGCAGGTGTGAGAAGACTCAGTGAGGCAATAGTGGCTCACTGCTTGGACCAGTGCTGGGCCCAGGGAGTGCATGTCTGCGTGACCGCCGAGTGTGTACCCGTGTGTCAGATTCCCAGGTGCATGTTCTGAATGTAGCCCACTGCAGAGGTGCATGCTGTTGGGAAGGGTGGGATGAGGGGGAGCCTGGCTGTGTGGACGCTGGGAGGTGAGCAGAGTCCCAGGTGTGTTGGCTGCGTTTTCTGCTGCTTCCAGTGGCTTCCTCTGTCCAGCGCAGGGTGGAGATGGCAGGAGGGTGTCATGGGCAAGTCTGATACACATGGTCCCCACCCAGCAACTCCAGAGGGGTAAATACCAGGAAAGGACACCGATTGGCCTGGCCGAGGTCATGTGCCTGCCCCTGGACCAATCACAGTGCTTCAAGGATTGGCAGGTCTGGTCACATGCCCATGGTGAGCAGGGCATCTTGATTGGCAGCCCTAGCCAAATTCCAAGTTAGACTGGGGGAAGCAGGGGCGAGCTGGCTACCTGATGTGCAGGGGCAGGCCCAGAAGGCCAACCACAGAGGCCCACTAGGGCATGTGGGCCCACATAGACCCAGGAACCACACTCGGGAGAAATGGCTCTGTGTGCTGGCCCCAGGAGGCTGTGTGGAGTGCCCAACACCTGTGCCGCCTCACTGACGTCACCCACGGTTCTTTCTAGTAGGCAAGCTTGTGCATCTCCCACTGTGGAGTGGAGGACACTGGAGCTCAGAGAGATCATGCAGCCTGCCCGAGGCCACGTGGCTGGTAAGAGGCTGAGCTGTGATTCAAACTCAAGCAGTCTGGTTCCAAGGAGGCCCTCTCACCACCCTGCTGTGCCATTTCACCAAGAAAGGCCTCCACTGTGGGGATGGGGGTCCACAGGAGGATGGGGGTGTGGCCAGGACAGCTGTGCCCAATGGTGAATGCATCCAGGTATGTGCCACCTGGCCATGGCACAGCCATGCCCAATGGTGAATGCATTCAGATGCATGCCACTTGGCCACATGGCCATGTTTGATGATGACATGCATCCTGGTGTGGGCCACCTGGCCATGGGGCCATGCCTGGTGGTGACATGTATCTGGGTGTGTGTCCCCTGGCCATGGGACCATGCCCAGTGGTGACATGCATTCGGGTGTGTGTCCCCTGGCCATGGGGCTGTACCCGATGGTAACATGTATCTGGGTGTGTGTCCCCTGGCCATGGGGCTGTACCCGATGGTAACACGTATGCCATGGGGCTGTACCCGATGGTAACACGTATCCGGGTGGGTGTCCCCTGGCCATGGGGCTGTACCCGATGGCAACACGTATCTGTGCGGGTGTCCCCTGGCCATGGGGCTGTACCCAATGGTAACATGTATCCAGGTGGGTGTCCCCTGGCCATGGGGCTGTGCTAGATGGTAACATGCATCTGGCCCACGTTGCCGGACAGATAAATTCTCACCTGACATCACGGTTCACTGCAGGGTTACCTCCTCTATTAAGCCCTTCCCGCCGCTGCCCTCACCCCACATGGCAGAACTGATGCATCCCCTTTGCTTTCGCTGTGTAGCTCTTGCTCACAGAACCCTCCAGCAATTGTCCCATTTCCACGACTCCTCCTCTGCAAGACCAGGAGCCTCATGGGCAGGACGATTGTCCCTAAACTGTCTTTGTGTCCCCAGCCCCTGACACATACTAGGCACTGAAAAGGGGGTAGTTTAAAACCTAAATGCATAGGTAACATGTCATACTGCATGACACCCCACGACATGCCTGCACACACACAGAGTTTCATCTAAGTGGATATCTGGACATCACAACCCTGCAAACACCTCCCAGCCTGGGGAGAGTCCCTTCCCGTTTCTTCCCTGACCCTCAGGAGGACACAGCCCAGGTGGAGGCTGCCGTGAGCCTGCTGCCAGCCAAGCAGGTGTTCTGCTTGACCTTGGTGCCCCTGCTTGGATGATGACAGTCCTGGCAGCCCCGAGTGTTGCCTGGGGCTGGAGGAGGTTCTGGGGGGCAGCCTCAGATTTTCTATTTGGACAAAGGCGGCCGAGGTTCTTGGCTCCTGGGATGCATTCTGCCCCGTGGGCTTTGCTTCCATCTCCCTCTCCTTCTCCCTAGGACGCTGCTGCTCGGGGGTACACTTTGGCCCAGGAAAAGGTAGAGTGAGGCCCGTGGTGGAAGCCCCAGGTGCTCGCCCCAAGTCCTGGCTGCCCTGCCCTCCACTGTGCCTGGCCAGCAAGGGAGGTGCCCAGAGGAAAAAGTTTGGTGACGAATGCCAGGGAAATGTCCTCCATCCTCATCCCCTCCGTTAATCACCCGCTCGTGGGGGCGCCGGGCCCTGTTTAAGATGCACCGGTGGTTCCGAGGTGAGCGCAGGCATTCCCAAGCTCTGCTGTTAATCTGCTCCCTCCGAGACAGGCTACCTCAGGCCTGTTAATCACTTGCTGTAATTACAGCCCCAACTTTACACGGGGAATGTTAATGGATGCCTGGGATGGAGGGGCTGCGTAGGCACGGTGCCCCTCTCCCTGTGGCCCCGAACATGAAGGTTATGGGATTTGGTGCGGCTGAGGGTGCATAGAAATGAGTGTATCGTCTGAGGGCAGGGTGGCTGGGTGCCAGCAGCAGGGGCAGCTTGCCTTGGCCCCTTGTCGTGTTCTGCATGCTTGTCAGACCGGTTGGTGGGTGCGTAGCGGGTCAGGTGCAGAACATTAAGGTGGGGGCTTGGCAGGACGAGGCTTGCTGGGTACAGAGAGCTGAGAGTCCTGGGGCCTGGCCGGGAGGATGGAACTTGTTGCCGATGGGAAGGGCTGGCAGCTCTTCTGTGGCACCTCTGTCCACACCAGGCAATTCCACCACTCGTCAACTGCAGGAGACTCGGCTGCTGACCTGCAGGGCCATCTTCTGGTGGGTGGGCCAGGCCATTGGCAGAGTTACGTGAGGCCGTTCAGGCCACCACTTGAGGATCAGAGGTAACCCTGTGGATGCTCCTTCCGCATTGACTCCTGTTGTAAAATTGATTTTTCTTGGGTTATAAAGGTAATATGAGCATATTAGAAAATATTTGGTGGTGCCTCCTCTCCCAGGCATCATGCCCGAGTAAATAGGATTGGAAGGATCTTTGCTGATGACGTAGTGCAGTGCCTGCTCTTGGCAACTGGGGAAACTGAGGCTCAGGGAGGGTTGGAGTGTCCTTGAGTCTACGGAAGCACACGGCAAGGACCTGGGCTCCTGGCTTCTCCCTCCATGCACAGCCCGGAGCTGCCAGCCCTCACCCTAACCCTGGGCTCTGCCCCAGCTGTCACCAAGGGCCTGGGGTGTGATGGCTGATGGATGATGGCAGGAAAGGAAGGGGCGGATCCCTGAGGCCTCATAGCTCTCCCAGGCGCCGACACTGCCGTGCAACCATTAGTATATGGGAAGGAGGGGATGGGGTGGGGAATGGTATGGCCATTTAGACGGGCCGGAGAACCAGCTAGAACGCTGTTAACAATACTAGTGCCTGCCTGCCCTGGACTGTGACTCCGTCGGCCTGAGCATCGGTCAGTTTCCAAGCTTCCCAGGTGTTTCTGGACCTGCAGGCGAGGTCGCAGTGAACAAATACACCCCCACAGTGGGAGCCTGGGCCCCTGACTTTTCTGAGCTGTGTGCTCCGGAGCTGGAGGGGGTTTGGGAAGGACCAGGGCCCTTCTCTTCTTGTCCGTTTGTGTAGCCTGTGTAGCTCCAGCGTCCTGGAGAGAGACAGCCACCCATGCTGAAACACCAGCTCTGGCGCTCCTCTCGACCAGGATGCCCTGGGGACCCCGCTGTCCTCCTGCTGTGTCCTGGCTCTGCAGCCCCTTGCCCGGATCCCTCCACAACCTCATGGGGGCGGTGGTTGATTTGGACCCCAGGGCTAGACCATTCAGACCAGCCAAAGAACCAGCTGGAACGCTGTTACGATACTAGTGTCTGCCTGCCCTGGGCTCTGACTTCGTCAGCCTGGGGTGGGCCTGGACATGGGTCGGGCTCCAAGCCCCGCAGGTGTTTCTGACCTGCAGGCGAGGTTGAGAGCCCGACGTGGACTGGGGGTGTGGTCTGAGGCTGCGGGGGAGGTTTTAAAATCTGTGACGGGAGAGAAAGTCCTTGGCTTTGGAGTGCCCTGTAGAAGCTGAGGGATGCAGCCAGGGGCACCTCGCATGGACGCCTGCCACCCGCCTAAGCACTCTGCCCTGGGGACACATGGCTGTGCTGGCAGCAGCAGGTGTGCAGGGTGTGTGGGGTGTGCGGGGTGTGGGGTGTGCAGGGTATACGGGGCGGGCTCTCCAAATCTCCCAGCGAGGGGGCCGTGCACAGCCCGAAGCTTCCCTGGCTGGGGCGGAGGACGCTGGCTGGCGAGGATCCAGCAGGTGGACCTGGGGCAGGAGCGCCCACCTCAACCCCAGATGAGTCATTAAAACTCCAGTCAGCTTCCGCCGAGCCAGTGCGGTGCTGCAGAGGCCTGCGGGGGCACGGGGAGTAGAGAGAGGAGGGAGGCACTGAGGAGAATAACAACAAGGGAGGTGGTGGGCGGCCTCGGGCGGGCAGAGAGGCGGTGGGCAGTGGCCCAGCCTCGGGCAGGCAGGCGGAGGAGGTCTGGCTGGGCTGGCGGCTCAGGATGCCCCCGATGTTTGCAAACCTCCAGGGATCAATGTGGCTGGGGTGGCACCACTGGGTCACCAGCCACTAAGCCTCCCTCCGGAAGGCCCCTGTGCTGGAGGAACCCCCTCTCGGGGAGCTGACGCTGGCCTCCATGGCACCTGCTCTTCCCAGTGCCCCACTGGGTGGGCTTTTCTAGGAGGCCAGCGAGCGCAGGGGCTGCCATCATTTTCATGCCTGGATTTCCCTTCTGCCCCGGTTTCACTGTGGCCTCTGGAGTCTGCTGGTGTTTTCCGTGTTACCAGGTAGTTTACAAATGGGTCCCACTGAGGTTTCTAAATCCACGGGCCAGACCCTGACTTGTGTCCTCAACAGCATCCGTGTTCCTGAGCCCCATTCGGGTCTTTGGTGGGAAGAGCTAGAGAAAAGCTGTCTGGCGAAGGATTCTGGTGGCAGATGCTGGAGTCTGCGCCCCCTCACTGGCCCTGTCACTGTGATGGGCTGCCCAGGCCCAGGAAGGCTCAGCTTCTCTAGGGTGGGTTTTCCTGGCCTGCTCTGTGCAACCACATTGGTGCGTGCCTTGGTTCTCTCACTTGTAAAGGAAAGAGGAGACTCTCCCTTTGGGGTGGTCATTAGAGAAGTCTCTGGAACCTTCTAGAAGGGTCTCATTATCAATGAAGGGATCTCTTGGACATCTCCTGAGGATGCAAGATGTGGCTAATGTCTCTGAGCGGCAGTACCAGGTGTGGCTTGTCCGACATGGGGGCCCTTGTCTGAGGAGAGGGGAGGGCTTCTGTTTGTTCTGAATCTCTTTCGACCTGGGATATGGACTGGAAAATGGCAGGGGAGTAGGACTGCCCACCTTTTCCCTTCCCCAGTCCCCCAGTCCCCTGGGGCTGAGAATGGAGTTGATGCGAACCCACCCAGCATCCCGTGGGCACCTGACATGTGGGGTGGGGACTGCCAGGCAGGAGCCCCATTGTGGCGGCCCCTGTGGAGGCCAAATTTAGGCCTGCCAACCTCAGAATTATGAGTCCCGGGCCCTGCTTAGGCCTACACTGCTGAGAGGAGACAGAGATCTTCAGGAGGTGACTGCCCCATTTAAAACACCTGAGTGGCAGGTGGTGTGGGCGCAGCCAGAGCTCTGAGGCCCTGGTGGTTGTGTCTGATGGGATGGGAGAGGTACCCAGTGGTGTCTGATAAGGAGCAGGCGGGACGGAGCACCACTTTGTCTGCTGCAGGGTGTGGAGAATGGGGCTGTGTCTCCAGCCTCCCCTGAGGGTCTGCCACCTCAACCAGGCCCTCCCGCCAGGCTCCTCCGCTCTCCTGCCCCCAGGGCTCCCAGGCAGCATCAGATTCCACCAATGGGCTCCGGCTGCCTCCTGGGGGTGGATCCCGATTTCTCAGGCAGATGCTTGCCAGCCAGCAACAACCCGGAGTACCCATCCTAGGTCACATCTGTGCAGGCCTCCCGTGGTGACTGGGTTAGAGACTTTGTCTCTAGAACTTCCCATCCTCTGGATCCTGGGGGCACTGGAGAAGGGTTCCAGCTTCCCAGCTGGGCTGCATCAGGATTTCATGTTCTGCCGGAAGCAGCCGCCGCTCCTCTGCGGTCCCCATCCTGATTCGTTTCTCCTAGGTGCTTTGGTCCTGTCTCCCGTCCAGACTCACTGAGATCACTCTGGCCCCAGCTTCCAACCTCTGACAAACAGAACAGGATGAAGGGGCTGGCCCGCTCAGCACTCCAGTCCCCAGGCCTGGCCATGGCAATCGGCTCCCTTGGCTCTTTCCTCGCCATCTGGGGTCCAGCTCCCTGGTCATGGCCTGAGAGGCTCCGTGGCCCGGGGCAGTGCTGCAGGAAGGTAGGGGGCCACTGGGGGCACTCCTCTTGGGACATCTGACAATATTTAGAATCTAAGAGGGGGCTGGGAGTGTGGAGGTCACCCAGCCTAACCTCTGGCCCAGCTCCCCACAACAGACAGATGGCCGCTCAGCGTCTCCTTGAATTTCCCCATGCGTGAGGCAGTGATCGTGGGAGCCAAGGACGAGCTGAGTCCGTGTACCTTTGCTGCTTCTCAAGAAGAGCCACACAGCCAAGCCAGGCGGGAAACTGGCCCCCTCGAGTCCCTCCCCACCCCTTCTGAACCTTCCTCCTGGCAGTCCCTCCTCCCTTTTCTGGCTCTGATGGAGGAAAGTCTGGAAGTGGAGATGTCCAGGGCCACTCCCTTTGCGAAGCAAGGTCCACAGCGAAATAGTATCTCTTCTGGCTTTCCCTTACTCTTCCTCAAGTGCCTACTTCTCTGTTATTCTTAGCCTGGGAACTTTCAAACGTTTGCCATAAGCGTCTATGTGTTTGGTGCATAGGGGAGTAAGGGAAGGGGGAGGCATCCAGGCTTGAATCCACCTGTAGCCACTTATGAGGGCTGTGACCTTGGGCCAGTTATGCTCTTAGCCTTTGCTTCCTCAGCTATAACATAGGGGCCATGCCAGACCCCACCTTGGTTGCCTGGATTCAGTGAAATGCGCAGGCTATGCATTCAGCATCGTACCTAGTGTTTACAGCATCAAGCATTTAATAGCAGCAATAGAGATCAATATCACGGTCAAAATGTCTGCCCTTAGAGGCGTGCAGTGTAGGGACCATCAGAGCAGTGCAGCACTGTCTCACCAGCTACCTCTTCACTTCCCCTTTGACCTTCATCCCAGATACCTCCAGGCTCATACACCTCTGCTTTTGCTCCCATTCCTGAGCTGGTGGTGGTACCTCCTTGGTGCTCTGACAGTGCCCATGTTTCAGTTTGGCTTTTCCCAGAAGCAGACTCCGTGATCAGTATCTAAGGGCAAGCATTTGGGGAGGTGAAGGAGACAGAAGAGGAGACAGAGAAGTGGGACGGGGAAGAGAGGCAGCCCAGGGTCTGCTGTGGGCAAGTAGAGCTGAATCCCACTGGGGACCCTGAAGGCAAGTGTAGGACACACAGCTTAGGGGTCTCCAGTCCAGGGGAGAGGGAGCTGGGGTATTTATATACCCATCTCTGTTGTTCATGGACTGAGGCTGCTCCAGGGGTACTCTGGACCCCAGGCAGGTGCTAGCAGTGGAATGGGGCTGTGTTCACTGAAATGTTTAAGGTGGGGGTGTGGTTGGCCTGGGAGGGGTCTTCTATAGATCCTCTTCTGAAGCGATCATGATGGTGGTACTGCTAGCTGATAGAGTTCTTTTGTGGCGCCAGAGTCTAATCCTCCCACTGCTCCACTTAAGCAGCTTCTGGGTGGCATCTCCCTGTGAACTTCTCTGCCCGCCCTGGGCCTCAGATGCCTGAGCTTTGGGGATGCTCAGAGCAGCTGGCCAGCCAGTGGGTGCTTTAACTTATTGGGTACCAGCTCTCACTAGGCAATGCTGGAGTCTCCCCAAGAACCATTTTCTTGTGGCAGATGGCCACATCACCAGGCCTCGTCGGAGTGAACCGATCTCATCTCACCAGCTCATCCCTCACACACGTGCACATCTGTGTATGTTTTTAGTGCATATCTGTGGTTGGCTGAATAAGGGCCCCCAAAAGATAGTCATGCCCTAATCTGCAGAGCTGATGGGTGTTACTTTATATGTCAAAGGCAGACTTTGTAGGTATGATGAAGTGAAGGATCTTGAACTGGGGAGATGGTGCTGGATTATCCAGGTGGGCCCTAAATGTAATCACCAATGTCCTTATAAAGGAGAGGCAGGAGATTTGACACAGACAAAAGAGAAGGCCATGTGACCACAGAAGCAGAGACTGGAGCGATGCAGCCACAAGCCAGAGAGTTCCTGCAGCCCCAGAGGCTGGAAGAGGCGGGAAACGCTTCTCTCGTGGAGCCTCTGGAGGGAGCCCCGCCATGCTCACATCTCGACTTCAGCAGGGAACTGGCTTTGGACATCTGGTCTCCCGCAGATGAGAGAAGAAGCTTCTGTTGTTTTGAGCGACTCTATTTGTGGTCATTTGTTGCAGGAACAGGAGGAAACTAATGCTGTGTTGTACAGAAACGTGCCACATTGCTAGTGAGCGAGCTACTCTGGGTGGGAGGGAAGCGTCCCATGGCCGCTCTCTGACTCGGCGAGGGAGAAGCCAGGAGTTTTAAATATCTGCTGCCAACGGCTTTGTTACGGCGGCTCTTGCTATGCCAGGTTTTGATTGGGGTACATGCCAATGTCACAAACACTTACGCTACTGAGCAGTTGCATGTGGGCAAGCCCTGATTGGAGTGGCTGCTCCCTCTGCCCAAGCAGGTGAGGTCTGTGGTCACAGGAACTCTCTCAGGGGACGGTGTTCAGGAGCTTGAGGTGAGGGGCTGGAGCACCCTGCCACCCTGCCAACCCACCTTCCCGTTTCCTTGACTGGAGTCTGGAAGGTGGGTGTGCACAAGCTCCGCTGGAGTCTTAAGTCGGGAGGAAGGGTTTTGCATCCCCGTCCTGGTCCAGGAGCCCCTGTGAGCTCTGCACCCCTCTGGGTTCCATCAGGCAAACGCCCTCCTTCAGATGGCGGCTGGCGTGAAGGAGCTGTGGCTTTAGAGCCTGCGTAGGAGAGCCGGGCAGAAGACAATCAGCTCCTGGGAACCAGCTTCTCTTCCCTGCCCGGTGGACCCCTGCAACCATAGTGGGGCCCCATGTCCCTTGGTTGTGGGGCTGCAGGACAAGGAGGGATCCCTCACCTGCACCGTCCAATGTGGCAGCCCCGAGCCACACGCAGCCATGGAGCTGGAGATGTGGGAGTTTGGGTGGAGACAGGCTGGCTGAATGTGTAAAACGCACATGGGGTACCAAAGACCACGTGCGAGGCAGAGGATGAGCAATCTCCCATTGATAGTCTCTGTATTGATTACATGTCAAAATGATAATAGTGTGAATATATTGCGTTAAATACACATATCATGAAAATTACTTTTGCTTGTTTTCAATTTTTTAAAATATGGCTCCTAGAACACGTAAAATCCCATGTGTTAGCAGATGCTTTTGGGTGGCTGTGCCAGCTCTGGGGCAGAAGGAGACTGGCTTGTTTGCTGCAGATCTAATCTGAAGGGTCTGCCACCTGAATTGGGCGCCCCATGCATATGGTGAACCTCTAAGCCCCTGTGGAATGGTATCTGTAGACAAAGCCTTGGGAGGTGATCAGGGTCAAGTGAGGTCAGGAGTTGGGGCCGTTGTGATGGGATCAGTGCCCTTATAGGAGGAGACACCAGGGAGCCTGCTCTCTCCCCTCTCTCTTCCACATGAGGACCCAGGGAACAGGCATCTGTCTGTAAGCACGGAAAAGCCCTCCACAGAACCCGACCACGCTGCTCCCTGATCTCGGACTCCCAGCCTGCAGAACTGTGGGAAATACCTGTCTCTTGTTTAAGGTCCCCGGTCTGTGATATTGTTATGGGGTCCTGAGCTGATCGGGACAGGACTTTGAAAGGGTTCTCTGTGAAAGGCCGGAGGAGGTTGGCCAGGGTGGTGGCAGCAGGGTCCCCCTCCTTGCAAGCCTGCTGGAACCCCGTGGACAGTGAGTGGGGAGGCTGGGCCTCCCCTCTCAAACTCTGGGTCTGTGCCCAGGAGCAGAATCCATGCTTTTCCATGGCATGAGTGAGTTGTGGTAAAGGCTGAAGAGGCAACAGCAAGGAATGGAACCCCGTTTTTCTCCAGTTCAAAGGCAAGATTGGAGCTGCTCCCTCTGCCCAAGCAGGGTTCCAGTTCCAGGCTGGGGGCGTGAGATAAATGTTCCTGAAAGACACAGGAAGTAACATCGCATTACTACACAGTTGTATCATAGTTAAACATTACATTTTTTACTGTGGTGAAATATGCATAACATAAAATTTACCATCTTGATGATTTTAAAGTGCCCCGTTCAGTGGCATTGAGTGAATACACATCGTGGTGTGGCCATCACCACCTTCCATCTGCAGAACTTCCTCATTTTCCCCAGTGGAAACTCTGTCTCCATTAAACACCAACTCCCCTTCTCCCTCCCCACCATCCCTGGCACCCACCACCCTATTTTCTGTCTCTATGAATTTGGCTATTCTAGGTTCTTCCCATGAGTGGAGTATTAGTCCTTTTGTGTCTGGCTTATTTCACTTAGCATAATGTTTTCAAGGTTCACTCATGTATCAGAATATAGTTTAATGTTTTCAAAGCCCTTTCATGTAGCTAATCTCACTCCACTCTCCCCAGACCCTGTAAATAGGTTATATTAGCCCCATTCTTCAGATGAGCACATTGAAGCTTATATCAAGGCTCACTGGGACCTGTTTAGTGGTCACATGGCCTGTAAGTGTCGCAATGACCGGGGTTCTCAGATATTTCTCCAGGATCTGTCCACTTCAGCCCCGCTGGGTGCTGCCGGCGTGTCCCCAGCTTTGCCAACATGCCCCATCCACCATTTTAATAAATGGCTGTCACATAATTTAGAGAACAAAATCAATTCTGGAGGGATACTTCTGGCTTTAAATATCTCCCCCATTTTCCCTCTTCCCTTTCTCTTGAGATAAGGCAGGGCAGTTTCTAAGAATAACTCCAAGTTGTGGGACAGGTCAGTTGATAAATACTGTATAACCTGAGATGATGGGTCTAATTTGAAGCCTGTTGACAGTGAGGCTTTGAAGGATGGGTTCCAGGCGGGGCATGTGTGTGCATGGAATACAAATCAATAATGTATAAGGAGAAGGGCACGTTATGCAAATTCCAGGTATTGGCATAGCGTCTGCCACAGTGAGAGGCCAGGATTCCTCAGAGGGAGGGGCCGAGCTGGAACAAATCCTTAGCCCCTCGGCTCTGTGGCTGTCATAATGACAAGGAGGAGGCAGGGGATGGGACTCAGGAACAAAAGTGGCCTCCCCCACCAACCCCAGTGGCTCAGGTTTCCTGGAGCTGTTGGACATCTCTGTTCTTTGGTAGCTGTGAGGCTTCTACAGGCAGGAAGAAGGGCCTGAGGGCTTCAGACAACCAGCCTCTGGCCAGCGAGATGAAGGGCCTGGGACCTTCCGCTGGACATGCGGAGGTGTGGCAGGGCGGCTGAGCGCACCCAGTGAACGGGCCTGTCTGTCTTCCCAGGAGCCTGCAAGCAGGCCGGGGTGTATTGCTCAACCAACCTCATTACTCTTGTGCATTTAGCGGCTCGGAGGAAGATAATACCTTTCGGGTTTGACCCAATTTTAGTTTTTGTTGTCATAACCATGGAAAATCGACCTTTGAGCCCCTCATCAGCAGGCCTGAATAGGAAGCGATTTACGCCACGTGCGCTGTGCGGACTCCTTAATGGGCTTGCAGGAAAGAGCTCCGCAACCTCTGCAGAGGCCCTAATCTCCCCTCGGCAGTGATTTCTGCAGCAAATTCTCATACTTCCCGTGTCTGAGAGCCCACTTCCTGGAGATGCTGAAAATTGGGTTACCTTGAATTAAAAGTACTTAAGTAGACAGGCACACAAGCAAACGTGTCCCTAGCACAGGCGTCTGCATCTCCAAGCCTGGCCCACCTGCCCTCAACGTCATTCCTCTTCCTGGGCTTCACTGTCACTTCCTGTTTCCAGGGAGCAGGCAGGGGCTGCAGGCAGGGAAGTTGAGGCTTCACAGGATCTCTTGCAGAAGTCTTTCCTTTTCTGGTTTGTAAGGGAGACAGAACTAGACGTTTCGTAATCAATGTCTTTTGATACTGGAAAAGGAGAAGGGGGATGGGGAAATTGAAGGGGGAAGGTATACCAGTTAGCTATTACTGCACGACAAACTACGAAAACCCGTTGCTTAAAACAACAATCAATGGCCGGGCACAGTGGCTCATGCCTCTAATCCCAGCACTTTGGGAGGCCAAGGCGGGAGGATCACCTGAGGTCAGGAGTTCAAGACCAGCCTGGCCAACATGGAGAAACCCCGTCTCTACTAAAAATGCAAAATTAGGCGTGGTGGTGCATGCCTGTAATCCCAGCTACTCAGGAGGCTGAGGCAGGAGAATTACTTGAACCCGGGAGGCGGAGGTTGCAGTGAGCCGAGATTGCACCATTGCACTCCAGCCTGGGCAACAAGAGTGAAACTCCATCTCAAAAAAAAAAAATCATTTCTGTTTATGGTTCACAAGTCTGTGTCGTTGGGAGTTGGCTGACCCTGGCTGGTCTCCCTTATGGGTCTGTGGGTTGATTCAGTGGCCTTGCTCCTGGCTTGGTCTAGCTGGGGCAGCTGTGCTCTATGCATCTTTCATCCCCGTCCTGGGACCTGGGAGCCAACCATGGCAATGACAGAACAAGTGGAAACATACAAGGCTTCTTCTGGCCTAGGCTTGGAAATGGCCCACCATCTCTTCTACCTCATTCTGAACAAGTTCCATGGCAGGCCCAGATTCACAGAGGGTAGGGAAGGAGGCTCCACCTCTTCTGCAGGAAAAACTGCAAAATTGCTTGGCAAAGGGCATGAAGTAGGAAAGAATAGAGAGCCCCATTAATGCATACTCTGATGTTGGTGTGGAGGGTGGCCAATTCTGATGATGGTGACGTGGATAATGGCCACCACTGTATATCAAACGCTAACTATGTACCTGCCACTAAAGCAAGCATTCTGGATACATGGTCTCATCTGTTTCTTATGGTCATCCAATGAGAAAGTTATTATTGCCCCATTTTATAGGTGATTAAACTGAAATTGAGAAAGGTTAAGTAACTTGCCCAAAGATAGTGACAAGGGAGCCAGGATTTTGATCCAGGATTATCTGATACCCAAGCCCAGACTTGTAGGTGCCTCACGTTTCAGTCTTTGTAGTACTGACCTCCAAACCCTGCCCCTGTTTTGGGCCTTCTCACCCCCTCTCATTGGGGTTTCTTTGTGGATGAATGAATGGATGGTGGATGGGTGAGTGGGTAGATGGATGGATGGATGGATGGATGGATGAATATATAGATGGATGGAAGGTTGGATGCATGGATAGATGAGTGAATGAATGAATAGTGGATGAATAAATGGATGGTAGATGGGTGGGTGGTTGGATGGGCGGGTGAATGGATATGTGAATGGATGGATGAATGGATATATGAGTAGATATATGTATGGTTGGATGAATAGATGAGTGAATGGGTAGATGGATGGGTAGGTGGGTGGATGAGTGAATGGATGGGTGGGTGGATGGATGAGTGCATGAGTGGATGGATGGGTAGCCATATGGATGGATGGATGGATGGATGGATGCATGAGTGAATGGGTAGATGTGGTGGGTGGAAGGATGGGTGCATGAGGGGATGGATGGGTAAGTGGATAGATGAGTGAGTAGAGAGGGATGAGTGAGTGGATGGATGGGTGAGTGGATGGATGGGTGAGTGGATGGATGAGTAGATGGATGGGTAGGAATGTGGATGGATGGACAGGTAGATGAGGGTATGAGTGGATGGATGGGTATGTGGGTGGACATATGAGTAAGTGGATGGGTAGATGGATGGGTAAGTGGATGGATGGGTGGGTGAATGGATGGATGAGTGGATGGATGGGTAGCCATATGGATGGATGGATGGATAGATGGGTAGCCATATGGATGGATGGATGGATAGATGGATGGATGGATGGGTGAATGGGTAGATGGGGTGGGGGGAAGGATAGGTGGATGAGTAGATGGATGGGTAAGTGGATGGGTAGGTGAGTGAATGGGTAGATGGATGGGCGGGTGGAAGGATGAGTGCATGAGTGGATGGATGGGTAGCCATATGGATGGATGGATGGATGGATGGATGCATGAGTGAATGGGTAGATGTGGTGGGTGGAAGGATGGGTGAGTGGATGGATGGGTGGGTGAATGGATGGATGAGTGGATGGATGGGTAGCCATATGGATGGATGGATGGATAGATGGATGGATGGATGGGTGAATGGGTAGTGGATGAGTAGATGGATGGGTAAGTGGGGATGGGTGAGTGGATGGATGAGTGGATGGATGGGTAGGCTTATGGATGGATAGATGAGTGAATGGGTAGATGGATGGGTGGGTGGAAGGATGGCTGTGTGAGTAGATGGATGGGTGAGTGATTGGGTAGGTATGTAAATGGGTGGATGGATGAGTGGGCAGGTGGAGCTTTGTTGAGCCATACTGGTTTTGGGAGGTCTTCGCCCTTCATGAAACTCCACAAGAGCCAGAATTCTTCTGTTGGATTGTAAGAATGCTGCCCAAAGGAGCGCAAAAGGAAAATGAGTTCCTATGAAGGCAGATGTCATGGCGGGATCCCTGAGGGAGAGCATATTGAAGGCCCAAACTGGCCCTGAGTCAACCTGGGCTCACATAGCAAGGCCTTCTCTCTGCCAGGCCTCAGTCTGTGTTTCTCAGCCAGAAGGCAAGGCAAGGGGTGGTCAGAAGAGCCTCTTGCCAAAGAGGTGAATCTCCATTCTGCTCCTCTCCTGTCTGCTTGTGTCTGCTCCTCAGCACCCACAGCTGTTCCCACCATAACCTTCTGGAGCCTCCTGCATATCTGCCTAACATCTGCTCTTCTAGGGAGCTGGTGCAAGGCCAGGGCCTTGTTGCTGTCAGAGGGAGTGGGGAAGCTCCTGGAGTCCTGCAGTAGCCTCTCTTAACCTGGGGAGGTCTTGGGCTTAGTGCTTTGGCTTAGTGCCTGCTGGGGTGGCCATTGGCTCCAGAGGGGAGGGGAGCAGCTGTGGCCGTACCCATCTGTGTTGCTCTAAGGTGCACACCTTCAGAGATGGCCCCTCAGTACCACCAGCCTTGTGTATGGAATGTCCATCCCTACCTGGCACCTTACCCAGGCGGCCAGCTGGGGGACTGGGAAGGACATTGTTCTAGAGCTTCCTGTTTACTCCTGCCCTCTCCTCACTACAAGAGAACTGATGAGGAAAGAGCCAGGCTTTGGGTGGACACCGATGGCTTCTGGCCTTCCTGCCACTGCTGGTAGAAACTCACCGAGGCAGGTCTCCCGGTACTACGTATGGGACACTTTCCTTATCATTACATTGATGATTGCTTTTTTTCCCAAACATATTGCTTGGGCTCCATTGGCTGACTTTGGCTGAATAAAAGACGCTGCAGTCCATTGGAAGCCTTAGGGGTCTGAGGCAGTGGCTTTCACTCAAATCTGTTTTCAGTCCAGGAGGTAACTTTTTAAAATTAATCTGAGGGTAATTTACATACTATGAAATGCATAGGTCTTAGTATGGTCCAGTGAGTTTTGACAAATATCTGCACCATTATAGCCATCACCTAAATTGAGATCTTTCCCAGCTTTCCCAGCTCCCAGGAAAGTTCCTTGAGTCACGGGGCCAGGGGGAGGAGTGGCAGTGCATCTGGGTGGGGGCTGCCATGCAGGGGGTGGACCCAGGACTTCCGCTTCCACCTTAGGAGGGCTCTCTTGATGGCCTCAGCCAGTGCAGGCTCATGACAGCCCTGCTTCTTTGAGCTGATGGGCTGGCTGGGAGGGATAGCGTGGGGACAGCCTGCCAGAACAGGTGATCGGCTCCACACAGGTAACACCCAAATCACTCAGGAAGATTTCCATGCCCTGCGACGTGGCAGACACTGTCCTCAAGAGCTCCCAGCTCCGTGGGAGGCAGGCAGGCTTTCGGCATTCACGTGACAATCTTGCGAACACCTAATATAACGCATGGGAGGCTCAGAGGTGGGCATCGCTGTGTCCCAGGCTGTCAAGGAAAGGATGGGGTAAGGCTTCTCTCTAGGAGGGCTCTAATGACACATCCCACCAGGAAATTCTGTATGCTGTTGTGGCCTCAAATCCCTCTGCTGCTGTCTGTCCCTGTTTGCCTCCTGTCCTCAAGGTGGTGGGGAACCGCTGAGAAGCCATGTCCCGCCAGGGCCTGGGCAGCTTTCTCCTGGTGGCTAGAATTCTCCCACAGCAAGACTATCTGGGGAATTCTCTTGAAATGTTTGTGCAAAGCAAATGTTGTTGCAGTTGCTGGCAAGTGTATTTTTTAAAGCGTGTTATGGTTTTGAGTTATTTCCCTGATGCCCAGGCTGGAAGTGTGTGCTAGGCCCAGAGAGAGGAGCAGCCCCAGGACAGGAGCATTAAAAAAAAAATCTTCCAGGAGATGCGGCCAGACCATGGGCAGAGATGGAGGTCTCAGGGCCAGGTGGGGGGCCTTTAGGGGCGCTGGTCATTCCTGTTGCTGTAACAGGATGCCAAGGAATGAGTCCCATCCAGGCCCACCGGCTTTTAGGACCCAGAAGTGAAAACGCCCCACTCTGAACTCCAGGAAGCCCTCAGGTCACCAGTAGCCCTGGCCTCCAGCCAGAGAGGGGGACTCTCAGTCCCCCACTCTGGCTCTCTCCATTTCTCTCCACTTTCCAAAAGTTCAGCATCCTGTTAATGTCGCAGTCCCCTCCATTTGTGGCATACAGCCAGTCTCGGAGAACATGTTGGCTGTTCAACATCCTAATCCTATTAACCAGGGGCCATGCTTCTGCGTGCTTCTGCACGTTCCCATCTGCCATGCTGCCACTGCTCAGGCTGTGCCGAGGCTGGGGGCGAGCAGGGTCCCAGCCCTCAGGGGCCTCTGCCTTAACCTCCACCCCATCCACCCCCTACACCCCCAACCACCTTCTGCCACCCTACCCCTGCACCCAGACTGTGGATGTCTGCACCCCTCCCCTGCCCCTGTGTCCTACCCTGTCATACCCTCTCCCCCACCTCCCTCCATCTGCACCCCTGTGCCCCCAACCACCTTTATGTACCTGTGCCTGTCCCATGCGTTCCATTCCCACCTTCCTGCACCCCCATCCCTGCCCAGTACCCTTTCTCCCACCTCCCCACCCTTTGCACCCCTCCCCCACCTTCCCACATCCCCATCTCTGCCCCCAGTACCCTTGCCCCACCTCCCTACCTTCTGCACCCCTCCCCCACCTTCCTGCCTTCCTGCACCCCATCCCTGCCCCCCAGTACCCTTACCCTACCTCCCTACCTTCTGCACCCCCCCACCTTCCTGCCTTTTTGCACCCCTGTCCCAGTCCCCTCTCCCTCACCCCACATCTCCACCCCCTGTTCCCCCCTTCCCACCTCCTTGTGCCCTTGTACCCCACCCCATCCTGGCTTCTACACTAGTACCCTTCCCTTGTCTCCCTGAAGCCCCCTGCACCCCCCAACTCCCTGCATTTCTCTGCTTCCCTCCTGGGGTTCATGACCCCTGCCAGCCATCCCTCCCTTCTCCCCTTCAGGAGGCTTCTCCAAGGCCTCACTTCCAAGCTGGAGAAAAGCAACTAGAAAGTTCCTCTCTTCACCTCCCACCCGACCTAAGCCAAATAACTCACCTGTGGAGATCCTCGAGGGGACCGGGAAACAGGATGGGCTGTGAGGAGGGGGCTTCGACCCTTAACTGGGCACAACACCTGCGGAAGCAAGCATGGGGATGAACCTGAACTGTGGCAAACATGCCACCCTCCATATCCCAGATGGCCACTGTGTGGACAGACAGCCACCCCCAAAGATGGGGCTGACTTGGGTGGTTCCAAGTCCTTCTTGGGGCCCAGCTCCCTGTTCAGATGAAAATCATTGACCTCCAGCTCTGCATGGCTCCTGTGTGGGTCCTCTTGTGCCTCTATTGGGTGTGGCTGTCTCAGGCTGTGGCTCTGGACCGGATGCTGGTGTTGGTGACTGTGCCGCTGGCCACAGATACTCCTCTGTAGGCAGGGTTGGGTTCAGTCCTTGGTGGGCCTCACTTCTGCCCTGGGTCCTGGGGCTGAAGCCCTCAGCTGGTCAGACCCTCTGGCCTCCTTGCCTGGGCACGGGAGGGTTTATGTCTCTGAGCTGCTTCTCTGCTCCACGCCTCCCACTCCTTCAAGCCTCCACTGTTACCGCCTTCAGAAAGCTGCTCATTCCCTAGCCCACTCCAACCCTCCCTGTGTCCACAGTGCTCTGTGTGTCTTCTCTGCAGTGTATTGTAATTACTGGTTGAAATCATGGCAATGTGGACCTATGCTCTGGCCCAGGCCCAAGTGCTTTGCTGGTGAGGAACAAAAGGTGGTGCCAGCCTGTGCGGCAGGAGCAGTCCTGCTTACAGGCAAGTCGCAGAAGTTTAAGAGGTTATGCTACTTGCCCAGGGCCTCACAGCTAGGGGAGGAAGGGTGGAGGGGGAGAGTCAGCCTTCAGGCCTCACCTCTTACACTGCATCTTCTCCTGCCCTGTGTGGCTACCAGCTTCCCCACCAAGACTCTGAACTGCTGAGGGGACAGGTTCCCACCACCTAGCCCAGTTGCACAGCCTGTTGATATTTGTTGAATGCTTGAAGGAAATACGATGGCCACTTGGACTTCCTAAGGATGCCCTCATTTTAATTAATATTTATTTATTTATGAGATATGAGATGGGGTCTTGCTATGTTGCCCAGGCTAGCCTCAAACTCCTCAGCTCAAGTGATCCTCCTGCCTCAGCCTCCTAAGTAGCTGGGATTACAGACATGCACCACTGTATCCAGCTTCCCCACTTTTAGAATGATGGAAGAGCTGGTCTGGGTCACCTTCAGGGTCTCCTGTCCTTCTCCACCTCCTCCCCCAGCCCAGCTATGTTTTCCTCCAGAGCCAAGGAGCCCTACTGCCACAGCAAGTGTGTGACTTGGGGAGGGAAATGGTTTTTCCGCCAGTTGAACTGGGCCTCCAGGTGAAACTCAGGGTTTTTATCTTTCTTTCTTTTCATCCATTTATCCAACAAATATAGAGAAACTAGGATATATCATGCACTTGGTTTATGGTAGTGAATGAAACAGATATTTCCCAGCCTTCATAGGTCATGGCTGAGAAAAGAAACAAATGAAAATATAATTACAACTTGCAACAAATGCCAGGCAGCTATGACAGAAAGTGACCAGGAAACTGGGGTCGGGGACTCCTTTAGCATGGGTGGTCAGGGAAAGCCTCTCATTGAAGACTGAAGACCCTGGGAGTGGGATCTGAGAGATATGATGGGGCCAACAGCCAGGCATGGAGGTGGCAGGTAAGAAGGTCTGGACTGAGACAGGGTAGGGGGAGAACTTGGTCCTTGGGAAGCCGGGGTCCTGCTGGGCCTTTGTAGCATCTGACGCTCTCCTTCTGGAAATGCTGTTGATACGGTTTGGATGTGTGTCCCCCTCCAACTCTCATGTTGAAATTGTTTGCCAGTGTTGGAGGTGGGGCCTGGTGGGAGGTGATTGGATCATGGGGGCGGATCTCTCGTGGATGGCTTAGGACCACCCCCTTGGTGATGAGTGAGTTGTCCCTCAATTAGTTCATGTGAGATCTCGTTGTTTAAAAGAGTATGTTGCCTCCCTCATCTCCCCTCTTGCCATGTAATACACCTACTCCCTCTTCACCTTCCACCATGAGTGGAAGCTTCCTGAGACCTCACCAGGAGCAGATGCCAACACTGTGCTTCCTGTACAGCCTGCAGAACCAGGAGCCAGTTAAACCTCTTCTCTTGATAAATGAGCCAGCCTCAGGCATTTCTGTATAGCGATGCAAGAACAGCCTAATAGAGCTCTCATCCTTGGGATTTTGTCATGTTTCTCAGCCTCGTCTTCCTCCTTTTGAGGGCTCTTCTTCATCCCTCCTCACGGGCCTTTCTCTCCCACCACTGCCTCCTGGTGTGTCCCAGTGTGACCCTCCTCACCTCTGTAATCTGCTCTCATCCTGTCTTCTCACTTCGTGTTCTTCTCCATGCCTGTGGCTCCAGCCACCATTCATTTTTTTTTTTTGTAATCCCCGTGTTATCTATTGCTGTGTAATAGATTATCCCTGAATTTAATCGCTTTAGACAACAATCATTTATTAGCTCATAGTTTCTGAGGTTCAGGAATCTGGGAAGGGCTCAGCCGGGTGCCTGGCTCAGCATCCCTTCGAGGTTGCAGTTGATATGTTGGCCGTGGCAGCGGGCATGGGAAGGCTCAACTGGGGCTGGAGGATCTGCTTGTAAGCTGGTCTCTCTTGTTGGAGGATCTGCTTCCAAGCTGGTCTCTCTCATGGCTGCTGGCTGTGGCCCCAGTTCCTCTGCTGTGGCCCCAGTTCCTCTCCAGGTGGCCTCTCTGTAGGGCTGCCTGAGTGTCTTCATGACAGGGCGGCTGACTTCCTCCAGAGTGAGAGAAAGATGGAGGTCTTTTAAGACCTAATCTTAGAATTGATGAACCTTCACTTCTGCTGAATTCTATTGTTCACACAGACCAGAGCTGGTATGACAGAGGAGGTGACAATTCTGGGCACCAGGAGATGAAGACACAGGGGATGTCTTAGAGCCTGGCTGCCACAGTCCCCACTGCAGACAGGATTCTCTCTAGCTTAGATGCTAGCACCACCCACTGACCAACCACCTTCCCGGACATTCTAGGGGCTCTTCAAATTCAGCATGTCCGATGTGAGCTCAGCCCCATTGGCCTTGAAACATCATATTGTGCCATTTCTTTTTTGTTTTGTTTCTGAGACAGAGTCTTGCTCTGTCATCCAGGCTGAAGTGTAGTGGCGTGGGCTCACTGCAACCTCCGCCTCCTGGGTTCATACAATTCTCCTGCCTCCCGAGTAGCTGGGATTTCAGGTGTGTGCCACCACACTTGACTAATTTTTGTAGTTTTTTAGTAGAGACAGGGTTTCATCATGTTGGCCAGGCTGGTCTCGAACTCCTGACCTCAAGTGATCTGCCCACCTTGGCCTGCCAAAGCGCTAGGATTACAGGTATGAGCCACTGTGCCCGGCCTTGTGTCATTTTTAACATAGGAAAAGGTGTAAGGAATAGCAGAGTGGACTGCGGGTAATAACGCGATAAATGACACCATCACCAAGCTGAAGGCCCCTGCACTGTAACTTCCTGATGTTATGGTCTCCCAAGCCCACCTTCTTCCTCTTCACCTTATCACAAACTGGCCTCCTGTTTATGTAGTTGGACAAACCCGAAACCTGGGAGGTGGCTTGCGTCTTCCTCATCTCCCATGTGGGTGTGACTGGTCACTGAGTCCTGGTGTTTGCAGTCACTAATCTCCATCCGCCCTTCCGTAAGCCATTGGATCACCTGGGCCGCCTCCCCACTGAGATTCCTGCCTTGGTTTTTCCCCTCTACCCGGCCCACATCGGCACCAGAGTGTGCTTCCAAATACCCCAATCTTCATCATGTCCTGCTTAAAATTCCTCAAATGGCTTTTTAAAGTCCTTGGCATGGTGTTCAAGGTACTTCCTGATCTGGTTTCTGACTTACATGTCTGATCTCATCTCCTGCTACCCCCAGTCCTAAACGTCCTCTATTATTTGCATTCCCTAAATGACATTTCCCCTGCCCCGTCTGTCCAAGGCTCTGCACCTGCCCTCCTCTCTCCTCCCCTCCCCTTTCCTCTCTGTTTCACTTCAGGGTCGGTCACCTGCCCTAGGAAGCCAGAACACCTCCCATGAATGCCGTACCTCTGCTTAGCTTCCCAGACACCAGTCACTCATGTCTGTCTATTGGCTCTTCACTCTTCCGTGCACTCACTCAAGCATGTTTGCTTAGCACCTGGGGTGTGCCAGGCACCATTCTTGATGGCTTAGCTGTGGCGCTGAGAAAAATAAGGCCCCAACCTTCTAGAGCTTGCCATCTTGTAGGAGCCCGTACCCTGCCTCTGGGGTGTGGTTTACCTGTTCTCTCTCTCTCTCTCTCTCTCTCTACACTGCAGGCCCCTCAACAGGTGCCTGTGGTGTTCCCAGCTGTGCCTCAGTATCCATGCAGGAGGGACTCACGGATGTTTAGCATAGCAATGATGCTCTCTGGAAGGGCCAGAACCTGGAAACTAGATGAGTTGCTTGAAACCCAAGTGGCCCAGCAAGCCAGCCATAGCTGGGCTGAGGATTTGTTGTTGTTGTTGTTGTATTTTGGGGAACATTTCTGATTTTGAGCCCACAGTACTCCCTACCACTAGGCTCAGCCTCATGGCCAGGATTCTGGGCCCCCAGCCCAATGAGCCTGGGTCAGGCAGTCTCCAGCCTCTCCGCCAGAAACTGTTCTCCCAACCTTGGGGAAAATTGCTTCCCAAATTACAGCCCTCCACTTTGCAAGCTTTAAACACAGCACCGAGGACACAGAAATTACAGAAGGCCCTTCCCTTTCCCGTTGGATATGTTGATTAATGTAACATTTCAACAATACCAAAAGGTACACTGTATTATTAAAACACACTGGTATTAAAAAAGAAGAAGTATAGCTACAGTAAAATTGTCACCGACTCCCACCAGATGCCAGAAGAATAAAACCCAAATTATTTTTGCCGGAGACAGGATTCAGAAGGCATGAGGGGAGCCAGGAATTAAGCTGGTTTCACAAGTGTGGTTTAAAAACGGGGGGAGGAGGTTCATTTATTCCAAATATTGCATATTCCCTGTAATCTTTCCTACTACAATGAGGTGCTCCATGTTTTTCTCTTGGTTAAAGAAAGAGCAAATTTTGCTTTCTTAGTTTGAGTCCCATTTTAAACTCTGATTTTGGTTAGGAGCTTATGTTTTGCGGGGTGCAGAGGCTGAGGAGGAATTGGGGTGATGGAAAACGGAAGACAGCAAAGCCAGCAGCCCTGAAAGGCATCATGAGAGGAATCAACCCGAAAAGATGGCAGAAGGAGAACCACTGGCACCCAGGGAGAAGCCAGTGTAAGAAAAACAGAAGGCAAGAGAACAGTGCCTTGTGGAACTGCACCCTGGGCAAGCTCCAGAGGGCTGCATACCCTGAGGAAATGCTGCAGTTGGGAGGGTGCAGAGCTCTAGTGCCTTTGGAGAATTCCATGGTTTTAAAAATATGAATGTTGGACCAGGTGCAGTGCCTCACACCTGTAATCCCAGCACTATGGGAGGCCAAGGTGGGTGGATCACTTGAGCTCAGGAGTCCGAGACCAGCTTGGGCACGTGGTGAAAGCCCATCTCTACAAAAAATGCAAAAATTATCCAGGCATGGTGGCGCACACCTGTAGTCCCAGCTACTCGGGGGACTGAGGCGGGAGGATTGCTTGAGCCTGGGTGGTGGAGGCTGCAGTGAGCCGTGTTCAAGTCACTGCACTCCAGCCTGGGTGACAGAGTGAGACCCTGTCTCAAAACATAAAATAAATAAAGAATGTTAAATCCTTGCCATTACTCTGATTCTTTTTTTTTTTTTTTTAACTTTCTGGCAGGACTAGAAGGCTAAGAAGTTCCGCTCTCTGCAATAAAATGAACCAGCAAAGGTGTAGTTTGGGGAGAAAAGTAAAATCTAAAATGTGCGAGTGGAGTCCTCTGAGATTTTGCAAATGCCATTTTCTGAGTCCCTCCAGGAAGCCAAATAAGAATGCAGGCATATTTCTGGTGATATTACTATCTTTGTTGAAAAGCAAAACAAAAAACAAAAAAACAGATAAGCAAAATGCTATAAAAACCCAAACTTGATTTCTGATGATTTTAGGGTCCTTCCTTTGGAGCCCCTGGTCTCTGAGTTCCCTATACTATGTCCCTAAATGGCTCTTTCACAAGCCCATATGTGACCATCACAAAGAGGCCTGTGGCTCTGGTGGCCTTCAGAGGTCATTTGACTCCTTGGAGTATTAGGAGAAAGCGCAGCTGTGATGTATTGCAAAGCCCTTTCTGTCTTCTTTCTGTGTGCCTCATACAGGGGGCAGGGAAGGTGACATCCAAGACATTTTGGGCAGGGATGGGGTTGCTACTGCACCTTGGTGAATGCCTGGCACCTGGGTCTGCATCTGCCACGTAGTAGGCACTTCCTGTGAGTTGATGGGGAAAGGATCAGGGATGTTCAGATGTCCGAGGTCACACAGTGATGGGCTGGGAGGAGAACCCAGGGCTGTGGGTCCTGCTCTAAGCTTTTCCCTTGCCATTGCCTGAAATGTTCCAAGGCACGCCAATCAGGCTGTTGCAGAGAATGGAGTGTAGCTTGCCCTGAGAAGATGAACAGTCTCAGAATTCAAGTCTTGCGCTGGCAGGGCTGCATCTGCCCAGAGGGGGACCATTGTCTCATTCGCCCATGTGCTGCTGTCAGTAGGCCCGGGGAGGGGGTAGTGAAATGGGGTGCTCTACCTCAACTCATCGGCCACTTCTGTCTCTCTGTGATGCCTCATCTTAAATCCTATAGATGAAGCCACGTCCTCAGATAAGCCTTAATTTATAAAGGACTAGTGATGTCCCCAGCCTGTCCCCAGCATGCTGAAGTCCAAGTGTGGCCTTCTATTTGGAGATCTGGGGGGAAAAAAATCCAGGATGTATGCTTGGCTGTCGGTCCTCTCTCTGGGCTGTGAGTGTGAGGGTCTCGGGACGCCTGGGTTTTAGGTGGGCTCAGTTAATTTGCTTTACCATGTAGAATGGGAAGATCATTCCACCTCACCCCCACCTCTAGGAGCCTGAAGACCATCCCGTCATCAGAGGGAAATCAGTGACAACTTCTTGATCCCACTTGTTGGTGTTCAGGTCACCGAAGAATTTTTTTTTTTTTTTTTTTTTTTCTGAGACGGAGTCTTGCTCTGTCACCCAGGCTGGAGTGCAGTGGTGCGATCTCGGCTCACTGCAAGCTCCGCCTCCTGGGTTCACACCATTCTCCTGCCTCAGCCTCCTGAGCAGCTGGGACTACAGGCGCCCACCACCATGCCTGGCTAATTTTTTGTATTTTTAGTAGAGACAGGGTTTCACAGTGCTAGCCAGGATGGTCTCGAACTCCTGACCACGTGATCCACTGGCCTCAGCCTCCCAAAGTGCTGGGATTGCAGCCGGGAGTTTTCATCAGAAACGTTACCCAGCTCCACACCACTCACCCAGATTGACTTCCTTCTTTGCAGCATTCATTTCACCAAAACTGCTGAGCGCCTACTGTGTGCCAGCATTGGCCAGGCGCTGGGGCACGATGGTGAGCAAACACTGATAGGGGGCTGAGGACGAGGATGAGGATGGTGATTCGGCCAGGCTCTCCTCTCCCCCATCTCAGCACATTCTTTCTAAGCTGTGCTTGTCTCTTGCTTCTGGCACCCCCGCCCCGGCCTCTGCAGCATCTTGGTCAACACAAGTCCACACTTCTGACCAAAGGCAACTCGTGAGTCCAAGGTCGTCGGGGCCAGCCAGGGCAGGCCATCTGACTTCTGCCTTCTCTGCCCTTCCCGGGGCCTGCCGTCCTAGCTTCCTCTCTGCCTGGCCAGTGCATCTCACCTGGGCTATCTGCCTGTGGCTTCTGCTCCAGCTACCTTGTGTGCCTCACCCACACCTCTGCCATGGCCCTCCTCAATCTTCCCCTGTCCAGGCTGGGTGAACGTGCCTCATCCCCAGAGGCTTCCTTCCCTCCTCTTCCCTCCCTCCGTCTCTCGCACTCCTTCTGCTACCTCCTTCTCCCTTTGTGTATCTGCTTATTTTTGGTAAAAGACACTTTTTGGCAGTCCAAATGTTTATTTTTCCATCTTCTCTTTCCGATGACAAGAATCTGAGAGGAGGCCTTTTGGGGCCAGAGCACCAGGGGCTGCCCCGGTCTCGTGCTGCCTCAGGAGCAGTGCTGGCTGGTTCTGCAGCAGGCTGGAGCAGCCAGGCTGGGAGCTGGGAAGAAGAAACTTGGCCAGCTGCAGATGGGGGCGCAGGAGTCTTTAAAATCCTTCTCTGAGATTGAGGCCCCCCTCCAAGCCTCAGGGCATAGCCCTCACCCTTTGTAGGACACTCCTCACGCTTCCCAGCTCATCTGGGGGCCCTGCCACCCATAGCCGGCCTTCTGGGGATGCTTAAGCCTCTCCCTGGACTCCTTTATTATTTGGGGGCCCTGTCATTAAAGCAAGAGGATTAGATCCTGAGGAAGCAGGTGGAGGGTAGGGTCCAGGATGGCCCATCTGTGCTCATGTGCATATGTGAGCATGTGTGCACGCGTGTGTGTGTGTAGGGGACAGGATGGGATCTCAGAATTCCCCACCTGACCTCCCAGAAGAGGGGAAGGTGAGGAGGCTGCAGAGGCTATTCCCCTTCAAGGTCAACAGTGGGGTGTCCCTGTGTGCTCTGCTGTGCTCTGAGCACTGCACTCAGCACGTGGTGAGGGGCAATAAATACAGGTCAGAGAATGAGGAGGATGCAGCTCGCTCCCGAGACAGACTGGACCCTTTTGTCCCCAGCAAGTGGGGGAATGGCAGGCTGTGGCCTCGACCAGGCCCCGCCCACCCTGGTCCCTGCCACTGCGTGGGCTCTCCCTGAGAAGCCACCTGCAGCCCAGCCCAGCCCCCGACTACGCTCCCACCCCTGCTGGGCTGTGGGGCCTCGAGAGCCGTCAAGGGTACTTGGTCACTGGGCCTTTTGCCTCCCACCGCGGTTCCGCTCCTTCTGTCAGCCGAGAGTCTGGGGCGAGCCCTGAGGTCCCCTAAACCCCGTGGCACCAAGGGTGGGGCGTGGGGCACAGGAGCGCCTGTGTTCTGCGCTATGGGTGATGGATGGTGTTTCCCACTGCGGAGTGGGGAAAAACATGCCATTACAATCGGGGACAAGTTGTTATCTCCCACTCAGCTCAGGTCGAGGAAAACAAAACCAGTCTGGGCCTATCGGTGGGGCTGGGACGCAGCGCCTTTGCCCAGCCGGCGGCAGAGGAGGGGTGCGAGGCGCACAGAACTTGCCTACCGCAATGCCAAGGAGGCTCAAGCCCAGGCAGGGGTGGCTGCGCTGAGGTGGGTCCCTGCCCTCCGGACTCGGCGGCCTGTGGATCGCTCGTGTCTCCATCCTCTAAGCCGGCGTCTGCAGGCGGGGCTGGGCACGACTAGTTAAAGTGAAATAACCTCCTGTGAGCTTGGGTTGCAAGGTGCAGTGGAGAGGTGTGGGGCTGCCGGCGGCACCGCCTTCAGATCGGCCTCTGGGGGGATGCGGAATCTAGGCTGGATGGGGGAGGAAGCAAGAGCAGCACCTAGAGAAGGTGGCCTGGGTTTCAGGCATGACACATAAAGATCTCTGTGCTGGGGAGGGGAGCAGTGGGGTTGGAGCTTCTCTTGAGTTCCTTCATCACATCTCCTGACGCTGTCTTTGCTCCCTCTAATTCCTCCCCATCTCCTTCAAGGGTTTAGTTTCCCTGGTCCTGGACTGGCTGCCAGGCTGGCAGCATCGGTGTCCATGTGGCCCCGGGGGGTGACTCGGGATCCCCAGGGATGGACTGTTTCCATTCCTTCCTGTGGGTGCCTCCCCTGCCGGGACTGCTCTAGGAAGGGCGGCTCCATCTGCCTCAAAGGCAAGAGAACTGACAAGTCAGGAAGGGTGACAGCCCCCGCAGACAGCCCGCCTCTCCCCAGGCTCTCCTCTCGCCCAGGCCCTGGGCCGCCTCTGCTTTGGGGCTGGTGGGAGAGAGCAGCGGGGCAGGAGTCTCCCTGGACCACCTGCCTCCATCCTGGCTCTGGGAGCCCTGTCTGGGGAGGAGGTGACATTGAGAGTTAAAGCAAATGCTTGGGAATCGCCTCCAGGACCAGAAGCGTATCCTATTATCTCCCTGAAAGCCCCAACGGGACCAGGGGAGACTTGAGGGCTTACAGAAGCTTCTGCTCCTCCGGTCATTGGAGCAGCTGGAAGCTGGGGCTGTGGGGGTGTGGACAGCAGGCTCAGAGGAGGCCAGGCGCAGATCTTCAGTTCCCCACGGACTTCCCTGCCCAGGGCCTGGTGCGGTGTGAGTTCCAGCCCTTGCCTTTTGTGCTCCTGCTGAGAATCAAGCACTTGGGTCGCAGAGAAGCCTGCCATCTGCTTTCTTTCCCCACCAGGCCGGGCCCCTCTCTGGAGCCCCTTCCCACCCAACCTGGGCTGCCTTCCACCTCCACCTGAGTCGTCTACCTCTGCTCAGGTTCCCTGCACCCAGGCCCTCTCCCAGCCACCTCCCTGGCTGCATTTCATCCATGGAACTGTTCCTATTACTTACACTTTTGCCATTGAAAAGTGGCTCCCACACCCAGCAGTGGGCACTGGGCTCTGCACCGATGGTCCCTGAAAGGGCAGATGTTCCCCAGGCATTGCTCCGGGGTTGCTGGGCAATCTGTGATGCTGGTTCTGCTCTTCAGTTCTTCGGTATGGGGGTGGTACTGTTCAGTGACTGGATTTTAGGAAAAGAAACAAACTGGTAGATTTATTATTGTTGTGTGTGAAATTTCTGGGTGGTGCTAGTGGTGGCGATTCAGGGAGACACAGCTCAGCCACTCCCTGGCCACCCTGATCTCATGACTCTATCCCAAAGACAGTCTCTCGGGCTAATCAGAGTGGATCTCCTAAACCGTTTTTGGGTCCCGTCTGGCTGACGGCACACATACACTGTTTGGGTTGGAGCAAATTAAGCAAACAAGACTTCCCAGGCTCGGGTCCACCCCCTGCCAGCCCTCACCAACTAAACAAACAGTCCCCTCCATTTCCCGGGAATTCCTGCTCTCCAGCGTGGTAGTGGGATGTGATTCTAAAGAAACCCAGCAGTATTAATGGGGGAGTAACTTTTGGGGGTTCATTCATTCATTCATTTACTTATCCACTCAGAAAAATATGGAGCAAGCCCCAGCTATGTGCCAGGAATATCCTGGGCGCTGGGGATTCAGCACTAAATCCAGCAGATGTGAATGCCTGCCCTCAGGGAGCCTGCATTCCAGTGGGGGCAAAGTGGGATGGTGGGATCCCAGCACATCCACATGAAGCCAGATGTGCTAAGTCCTTGGGGGGAAATTTGTGAGGAAAAGGAGAAGGAAATGCCATAGGGATGCCGGTTATTTCGATGGGGTGTTCTGTTCCTGGATGGCCTTGGAAAGGTGCCATATGTGTACAGCTCCGAGGCAGGTAGGCAGGCAGGGAGGGAGGGAGGGAGGGAGGTAGGTAGGCAGGTAGGCAGGCAGGGAGGGAGGGAGGCAGGCAGGGAGAGAGGGAGGGAGGGAGGGAGGCAGGGAGGCAGGCAGGGAGGGAGGTGGGAGGGAGGGAGCCCTACAATTGTGCAAGGAAGAGCATTCCATGCAGTAGACGTGCAAAGGCGTGGTGCAGGGGTGGGGTCAGGGAGGCAAGCGCCTGTGTGGAGGGATGACCAGGAATCCAGTGGGGCTGCAGGGGAGAGAGGGAGTGTACTAGGAGACGGGGCCAGACTGCCGAGAGCCCCAAAGGCAAAGGGGGTTGACCGTGAAGCTATCTAGGAGCGCACGGCCCCCATGTAAACCTTGCATGTTATTATCTTAAGAAGTCCCCAAATCATAGAAGCCAGATTCACCTGGCTTGCAGGCCACTGAAGCAACTTTAAGTGTTTCTTCCAAATGACACAGGATACCAGTGGAAGGCTGTGTCACCAGATCAGGACAGTGACATCATCTGATGAATATTTTTAAAAGAGAGGGACAAAGTAGCTGGGGGAGTGCAGGCAGTGGTGGGTCCCGGAATCTAGGCTGGATGGGGGAGGAAGCAAGAGCAGGTGGCGGTGGGAAAGGCGATGGGGAGGGGCCAGCGTGGTGGGGTGGAAGAGTCGCTGGGATTGGGGGATCATTGCAAGTGGGCTGGGAGAGGGGCGGACCCTGGGATGGACTGCACGGTGGCTGTTTGGCAATAGGGTCCTAATGATGTGTTTTCTGCAAGTTTCCTTTTACTCCCCTGGGGCATAAAAAGCAAAGTGCCCTTTGGAGGGTGCCAATCCCTCAATCCCTGGTGGCAAACAGTTGGCTTTGAAGCTGCCCCCTCCCTTGTTTATTAACACCAAATGTTTGTTTTAGATCAAAAGGAAGATGTTTTCTTCAAAGGCAATTTTTTTACTTGCTTTTCTCCCCCGGCAGGTTGAAATTCTGTCTCTGAGAAGCTAACAGTCTTCTGTGGTCGCTGCTCCTCCCCAGCAGCCCCCTCCTTGCCAAGGACGGTCCAGAAGGAGCCCCACTGGGGCCTCCCCGCACAGCAAAGCAGACCTCACCTCCCACTACCAGGTAAGGCAGCCCCACCTGTCCACCACACCCATCCCCAGAGTTTGCATTTGTGGAGGAAATAGGTTTTAATGCGGCGATTTGATTTTCCAGCAAGGGTTGCGGGGTAGGGGGGTTCTGTGCGCTCTCTAGCTTTCAGGTCATGGTATCTTTGTGGAGTAGGAGGGGGAGCATCGACAGATGCCCAGGAAGGTATGGAGTAGAATTTTTAAGGAGTGACCGCTCTTCGTATCCCGAAGCCCATCAGCCTGGCTGCGGGGCAGTTAGTCCTGGAAGGAGGGTGGGCAGGGTGCGGGGTCCGCTGTCTGGTGTCAGCAAAGATGCCATAGAGTCCAAGGTCAGGGCCTAACCCCCCCATGCACGGTTCGTATTCTGCTGCCCAGATGGCTCTGCAGCTGGGGGAGGGCCATGAAGCCTTCGTGTGGCTCTAGAGGGGACGGCATGATGGCTCCGTTCCCACCCCGAGAGGGTGACTGCCGTTCAGCTCTGACACTAACCGCCAGAGTCAGCGTCAGACTCCACAGGGTTTGGGCCAAGCGCTCTGTAAGACAGCTCTCACTTCGAATGCAAGCTGCCAGGGCCACCTGCACTTGTGACCAATGGCAAATTCAGAGGTTCCCAGGACCCCTCAGTTTTGATAATTTGCTACAATTCACAGAACCACAACAACAAAAAAGCACTGCACTAAAAATGACAGTTGTATGACAGTCGTATGATACACATAGGTTGAGGTCAGAGCATCCACACCCATTCCCCGTGGAGTTAGGATGCACCACCCTGCTGATTCGCCCACAAGTTCACCAACGGAAAGCTTCCCAAACCATGTGACTGAGCTGTCTCCAGCCCTCTCTGCTCCCCTGAGGTGGGGAGTGCAATTTCCAACCCTCTAATCATGTGCACGGCCAGCCTCATGCTTGTAGCTTCCTAAGGGTCCCCGTGAGTTGCCAGGTCAGCACACGGTCAGGTGTGGCCAGGAGTGGCTTGTTATGAATAACAGAAGACACTCCTGTCCCTTGGAAACTCCAGAGGTTTTAGAGATCACCCCCCAGGAAACAGGGACAGACATCAGGTGAATTCTTTCTTAAACCCCCGTGAGGTTCAGTGCAGCCCCATTCCCTGCTGATAGACAACGCAAAGCTGTGGGTCAGTGACCCCCAGGCAGGGAGGACTGGAGCCCTGAAGCCTGTAGGCAGGCTTTGCATGATGACCCACTCTGGGCTGAGCAGATGATACTAACAAGAACCCTGGACAAAAAGACCAGAGGCCCGGACACAGGCTAGTCTCTCCAATACCCATCAAAAGATGCCCTTTCCAGAGCTCGCAGAATTGGAAATCTCTATGCACAGTCTGGATGCATCTCCAGGCATGCACTGCTTGCTTCTCTCTGGTGAAGGCCATGGGTGCTCTTCTCTGCTCCAGGGCTCCCTGGGGTCTTCTTGCCGTGACTCATCGATCCAGACTATCCTGCATTATTTATTCCACAGCCTTGAGCCCCCAATGTGCTGAGCCCTGTTTGGAGTGCTGGAGACGCAGTGGAGACGAGGTCAAGTTCTGGCCCTCATGGCGTTTATATTTTAGCAGGGACATGGAGAATAAATGTATGTCAGGTGCCATAACGCTGTGAAGATAAAGGCAGTACGTTAAGACCGTGGGGAATGGTGGGGGCTGCGGTTGCACAGGACAGAAGGGCAGGCCCCGGTGCTGATGTTGTGAGCCAAGACGGAAGGAAGGGAGGGAGGACCCCAGGATGTCTGAGGGGAGAGCGTTCCAGACAGAGGGAATGGCCAGTGCCAAGGCGCCGAGGCAGCAACGTGTGGGCATGCTGGAGAAGTAGCAGGAGGGGCTGGCGTCCCGGGGTCCGGGGGCTGTGCAGGTGGGGGAAGGAGATGACGAAGAGGGTCCAGGGCTGGATACAGAGGCCTTTAGGTTGGGACTGAGGATTTTGGATTTTGTCTTAAGGGTGGTGGGAGCCACTGCAGGGCTCTGAGTGAGGGATTGAATGGCCTGAGACGTACAAAGATGTCGCTGCCTTCTGTGAGGGGGACAGAGTGGAAGCAAGCGACAGCCGACGAGCCCACTGTCCCACTCTATCCCTGGGAGCACTGGCTCTGCCATGCACCCAGGAGGAGAGAAGTGGCGGATCTGGGCCCATGTCTGAGATAAGCCCTTAAACAACTCCCCTTCTCTGCTGAAATGGCTATCACCCCATTCTGTAAACCATCAGGGGCCCCCTCGGGGAGCCCAGATAGGAAGGCCATACACCCCAGCCTGTATGGGGCAGAGAAGCAGCAATGTGACTGTTTAGAGGGCAGGAATCCCACTGCTCTTTCTGGCTCTTTCTGCCCTGGGGCTCCCTGCAGTGTCGCTGTGAAGGCAGCGCTGGTGTGCCATCCGCTACGGCTCCTGGTCAGGTCGTTCTGTGCCAAGATCACCACGCTTGCAGGCTGAGAAAATGTATATTGGACATGAGGTTTGGGGCTGGCCTCAGTGCAGGACGAGAGACTCCCTGAGATCATGCTCTGTCTCTGGAACCTCAGACGCCTAGTTCCAAGAAGATGCGTGCAGCTCTGTCCCTAGGGGAGGGCCCTGACGTACCGACATCCCGCAGGCCGTGACAGTGGCACCATCTCCCATGCTCCTCTGAGAATGCCACTTCCTGCTGCCTCCAAGAAGGAGGTTGCAGGGCCCAGCCTCACCTTTCTGTGGGTCTGAGAACCTGTGTCCCCCAAATGGGTAAATCCTCGGGGTCATCAACAGTGAAAGCGCAAGACCAGCCCACCCCCGAGGGAGGGTCTGGGAAGTCCAGGGGTTGGTGGGGTCACCCCACAAGCTCTTTTGGACCTGAGCTGCTTCCCTCAGTGTGTTCACTGTCCAGCCCCTTGTTGATTCCAAAGGTGTGCTCCGAATTGTGAAGTGAGGAATCTGCATTTCAAAAGGAATCTTCCTTTTCTAAAAGGGTGAGGTCAAGGGGAGAGAAGGAAGCCCCTCTGAGAGGAAGCCCGTCTGAGCAAGGAGCAATGCGGTCTGAGGCCTGCGTGTGGCTTTGAATCTCTGCCTGTCTTTTATTCACCTTCAGGATGGTGGGTGGTGGGTGTCTGAAGGAAGAGGGCCAGGTACACGCATCTGAGGTCAGGTGTGCCTGCAGACACCCTCCTGCCTCGCTAGCTCCTGGGTTCTCCCTGCGGCCTGGATATGGGCTTCAGAGAAGGGGCTGCCAAAACCACCCCTTGGGCTACCAGAGCTCTGGCATGTGGAGGCCGTCCATGGCCCAAAGGAATGTGACTAGAGGAAGGGGCTTCCTAAGAGGGACTTGGAGATCAGCAATGGAGAAACCCGGGCAGGGAAAAGCCTGCAGGAGCTTTTGCCCGAGTGAGGCGGGCTGGCCTTTCTGATTCAGAAATGGCCTTGGCGAGGAGGCCTTCGAGCGAGACTCCCCATCACTGCAGGCGAGTCCTTGCTTCAAAGGAGAGTGTGGGGAGGAAGCAGTTTCCTCCTAGGACATTGCCTCAGCCCTGGTTCATTGCCCCTGCCTTGGAAAGGGTCCCGTCAATTAGATCCCATTTTAAAGCTCATCCCTTTAAATATGGATTCCATTTGGGTTTTACTGTATGGTAAATTCTAAGTCCTTATTAAAAACATGGATGGAAATTAATCTTCTGCAAAACGAGATTTGTCTGTTACATGCAGTGGCTGAGGCCTGGGGCAGATGGGTCTTTCGGGTCCACAGGGAAAAGATGGGCCTGAGCAAAAACTCCAGAGAAGGGTCGTCTGCTCCTCCAACCCTGACCTTTCCCTTCCTTTCCCCTCCCCTTCGCTCCTCTCATGGGAAAATCTGAATTTTCCTAAACCACATTGCTGTTCGTTGATGGGGTCACTCAGAGGAGCCAAGGAATGTGGACGGTTGTCTCTTCTCTAGATGTTTTTGGGGATGGGGGAGCATCTTTGTTCTGGAGCTGAGAGATAAAGTCTTCTGCCCTGATGCAGACAGCATGAGATGGGAGCGGGGGTGCCGTGCGCGCCGTGGGGCTAGCGTGAGCCTGCCGTGGTGAGACGGGAGCGGGAGCTGCCGCGCACGCCGTGGGGCTGAGTGTGAGCCTGCCGTGGTAGTGCAGCTTACACTATCCAAACTCATCCATCCACCCCGGCCCCCACCCTCGGGGATGCACCCATGAGCGGCGACACATGACTTCCCATAAATCATCTCCGAATGAGCGTGCTTCCCGCACTCATCCATCATGCCCGTCTCTTGTCTGCTTGTTTTTAAACGCTGTTAAACTGGAATCCATCACAGGGGGAGCATGGCACCCTTGAGGGCCGAGCCGAGACACAGGCTGCCCGCATCAGCCCTGGGAACGTGCGCGGGGCTTCCTGGAGCACATGAGCGTCGCTTGGCGGCGGGGAGAGGGAGACCATGGCTTCGTCTAGTTACACCAGAAGCGGATGGGACGTTGCTCCCAGGCTTGCAGTGAATGCATTCCTGCCGCAGGAGCTCATCCTAGGTATTCCCGGGTGGAACAGGCGGTGCCCAGCTGAAGGACGTTGCTGGGGTCTCTCCTTCCTGCAGGGACATCTTATTTCTTTCTTGGATCCAATATTTTAATGAGAAGACTTTAGTTTGAGCCAGTCTTTGGAGACGTGGGTCCTAAAAACTTCCGTGATTCCCTTTCTATTGATAAATGTGTTTGGAAAATATTTAGGAAGGGTGCCAAGCTCAGCCACTTCAGTCCCTCATTCTGATCCTGCCTAATTCTGCCACCCTGCCCCTTTGCTTGTTCACCACCAGAGCAAGCTCTGAGGATGTCCCTGTGAGAAACAGGACATGAGACAAGGACCTGGGGCCCCACTCCATTGCTTCTTTTTCACCCTTTCTTCCTCCTCCTTTTTTTTTTTTTTTTTTTTTTTTTTTTTTTAATCTTGCTCTCTTGCCCAGGCTGGAGTGCAACGGAGCGATCTCTGCTCACTGCAAGCTCCTCCTCCCAGGTTCATGCCATTCTCCTGCCTCAGCCTCCCAAGTAGCTGGGACTACAGGCACCCGCCACCACGTCCGGCTAATGTTTTGTATTTTTAGTAGGGACGGGGTTTCACTGTGTTAGCCAGGAGGGTCTCAATCTCCTGACCTCATGACCTGCCTGCCTTGGCCTCCCAAAGTGCTGGGATTACAGGCGTGAGCCACCACACCCTCTTTTTTTTTTTTTTAATTTATTTGAATTTTTTTTTTTTTTTTGAGATGGAGCCTTGCTCTGTCGCCCAGGCTGGAGTGCAGTGGCGCAATCTCAGCTCACTGCAACCTCTACCTCTTGGGTTCAAGAGATTCTCCTGCCTCAGCCTCCTGAGTAACTGGGATTACAGGCGCCCGCCACCATGCCTGGCTAATTTTTGTATTTTTAGTAGAGACAGGGTTTCACCATGTTGGCCAGGCTGGTCTTGAACTCCTGACCTCAAGTGATCCACCCACCTCGGCCTCCCAAAGTGCTGGGGTTAAAGAGTGAGCACCTTCCCCCTCCTCCTTTTCTTCTTCTTCCTCTTCTGTCTCCTTTTCCTCTTTCTCCTCTTCCTTCTTTTTTCTCTCCCCCTACTTTTTTCCTTTCTCATTCCTCTTCCTCTTCCTCCTTCTCTGTCTCTGTCTGTCTCTGTCTGTCCCCCTAACCCCATTGAGGAATTGTGTGCACTTCAGGCTTTTCTGTACTTTTTCTTCCAGAGCCCCTAATTCTGCCACCCTGCCTCTGCCTATCCTCTCTATCATCTTGTTCTTTCTCTGCATTTCTGGTGACTTGGCAGTCACCACTTACCCCTCACAGGGGTCGGAGAGGAGATGAGAAGACATCAGAGATGCCTTGTCCCCTCTCTCCTTTCCCCTTCAAGGGCAAATGTGTGGCTGGAATCCTTCACACCCCCTGAACTGACTGGAGTGGGTTTGCCTCCAAGAACTCTTTGTCTCTAGACAGATGTCACAGACCTCAGTGGCATTTGTGATATTTTGTCCCATCTGCTTTTGGCTTTGCCTCTATCCTTTTCTTTGCCCTATACTTGTTGGCTGAAGGATAAAACTGCTTTTTGGCACTGATGTGACATTTTTTAAAAAATAGAAAAATGGTCCAATATTTTTCCTTGGTGACTTTTGAGCTCTGTGAGCGAGCAGTGGAGGAGGCTGGGCGGGTCGCAGAGGGCGCTGTGGGCGAGTTCCCCAGGACACTGCTCCCAATTAGAGCCCATTAGTCACTCCGTGTGTTAAAGCATTAAGAACAATTAAGGGTGAGAAGAGCTTCCAGATGTAATTCCAGCGCTGGAGCAGGAAGGGAGGGCCCTGCCACTGCTCCCCAGATGGAAATAATCCAAGGAGTGGAGCCAGCAGGGCCTGGCCCCCACGGTGCCGGTGGCCCCCAGAGCACAGGGTGTCAGGTGCAGCCCCCAGGACAGTCAGCCTGGCCAGTAGGGCTGGAAATTCAGATCATCTGGGTCGGTGTCCTGTGACTGCCATCACAGAACGCCACGGACTGGGTGGCTTCTCACGATAGCTCTTCATTCTCGCCAAGTCCTGGAGGCCAGGATCCAAAATCAGGGTGGCAGTGGGGTTGCTTCTCAGGGAGAATCTGCCTTTCTCCTGGCTCTGGAGGCCACTGGCCATCCTCTGTGGGCCTTGGCTTATAGACGCACCGTCAGTCCAGTCTCTGCCTCCATCATCACGAGGCAACCCCACCCCCGTGCCTGTCTTCCTGTCTGTCGCACCGGACCTTGCTGTGTGTGTGTGCATTTGTGTGTGTATACATGTGTGCATGCATGTGTGTGCGTGCGCGTATGTGTTCTCATTTCCCTCGTCTTCTAAGGACACCAGTCATTGGATTGGGGCCCACCTCTTAACTTGATCACATCTGCAAAGACCTTATTTCCAACTAAGGCCACATTCCTAGGTCCTGGAGGTTAGGGCTGGAACATGTTTTGGGGGGACACGATTCCACCCACTGTATCCTCCAAGGCTGCCAAGGAGGAAGATGAGCCCAGGCACTATGACTCTACAGCCCACGACTCATCCCGAGGTGTCCCCTGACCCTCACGGCCTTGATCTCACCCAGACACTGAGATGCTCTGGAAAAGAACCATCCCTTGGCTGATTTTAAGACAATGATAAGAAGGTGTACAGGCTGAGCAGTAAAACCAAGCCCAGAATGACTGGAGCTGTAAGAGTAGACATCGGAAGAACCTCAGGACCCCGGGTCAGAAGGCCGTCCACAGACCTAGAGGAGAGGGAGGCACCCGGTGCGATGGGCTGAGATCCTTGTCTGTCCCCCACCCACTTCCCACCTCCCACTGCTGAGATCGGACTTGAGAACAAACTAAGAATTAAAAAGCCAGACCCCAAATCTAAACCTAAAAATAAACAGTTCGTGCTGCAAGTTTTGGGCGCACACTTTTGTCACAGGAGAGAGAAACCGGAGTCTTGCTCTGCCTGTGGGAGAGGGAGGCGTTGTAGAGCTGGGCCAGGAGAGGGGAGCCTGTGAGGTCTCTCCAGGGGGCTCTTGAGGTGTGGAAGGAATGGATTGGAAAGAAAGGTCGGAGCCAGGCCCGAGAAGCAGAGGGAAAAAGAGACCCCTGGGGAGACAGGGATATGGACACAGTTTTGGGTGGGCACGGGTGCTGAAGTTAGTGATGCGTGGGGCTCTGGTGGTGAGGCAGGCCAGTGGGCGTGCAGCAGGGACTGAGTCAGGTGGTGATGGTGGAGGTAAGAGTCCAGGGCTGGGGGAGACCCATGAGGACTTTAGGAAAAGGAACTAATGGCACCAGGGAATGAGGGGAAATGGAGGCAGAAAATAGATCCTGTGTACATGCTGCACTGAAGTTCACGGGTACAAAAGTCAAATGTGAGTGAGGTGACCTGCACAGACTTTGCTCCCTGTCTTCCCTCTGCATTCACAGCCCACCCTCCTCAGAGATGCTGAGTTCCCCAGCGATAAGGGCTGTGTCTTCAGTGAAAGCCAATAAATGATTGTCGCCATCCATTGAGGGGAGGGAGGGTTAGTCCTCGTGTTCCAGGATGGTATGTCGACACCTGTGCAAGCTCCAAACAGACCCCGTCACACAGAAGTAACTGTGCAGAACTTGTGACTGCATCGTCACAGAGATATTCTGCATGGAGAAACATGAAAAGGGTCTGCATGGATCTGTACAAATCCATTCGTTTTAGATTCAAAATGATCAAGGGCCACCAGGGACCTGAGTCAACGGCGTCCAAGAGCCTAAGTCGTTCTTGCTGGCCTCATTCTTAGATGGGACCTGGGGCTGAGGCCCCTTGATGTGATTCCGGAATTTCTTCATTTTTTTTTCTGCATTGACACGTAATTCCTCAGAGGGGGTTGCTGGTGAATTCCATGGCAAAGGTGAATGGATGAGTGAGGATTTGTATGGATTGGGAGAAAATTATTCTTTTACCCGATTTGCAAGGATACACAAAGTGTTTGCAGGCTTGATGCTTTCAAAGACATCTGTGTTCTGTGGGGGAAAGAACAGAAAAGGAGCGTCAGCAGATGCCTGAGGAAGGAAAATTAATTTAGAAGTAGAGGTCAAGGCAAGCCTAACTTTAGTTCTGCGTGTGTGTGTGTGAGTGTGTGTGTGTGCTTTTAGGAGGAGGAGGAGAAAAATGGAGGCGGAACAGAATAATTTTTCTTTTTTCCTTTGGGGTGGGAGGGGAGACAGAGCTTGGACAGATGGTGTTTCTGAGTGACCTTGCATTGCTGAGCGTTGCTGAGTAATGGCTGGAATTACAGGGAGCTTGCAGGGTGTGGCCACCTGCAGTCACCAACGGGGCTTCATCAGGATGTCAACATTATGGGAGGGCCTGAAAGCAAGCAAAGATAAACCCAAGTTCAACAAAGATCAAATAATGCACTCGTAACACAACTTCATGTGGGAGGCATCTGTGTGCCTGGAGTGTCTGCAACAGTGTGCAAGGCCTGGAAATCCATCAGGCTGACGTCCCTGAATGATACGTGTGAGCAGGTTATCTCACCCGAGGTTCTCGTCCCAAAATTTATATGAATCATCGTGAATCCTCACGACAGTTCCAACTCGGGCTCTGTGAGGAAGCTGAGCTGCAGATAAATGGCCAGCCCAGGGCCATTCAGAATTCGAACCCACAGCAGCTCCCTAGCAACAGGCTCAGGACACGTCTCACGTGACCCATATCCCAGCTACTCAAAGTGAGGTCTGTGGATGGATGCCAGCCCGTGAGCTGCTGTTCCTGATCCCTGCAACTGAATACAGAAGCTGAAATTAAGCATTTAGAATCTTTTAGTCATTTGAAGAAGTCATTTTAGGTCTGACGAATCTAATCATAAGAACCTGGGCTTTGTGTTTTGTGTGCCTTCTTTATTCCATTTTTGTAACGATTCTATTTTTATAGATTTTCTAAAAATCAAAAGTAAGGGCTTGTCATTTCAACTACTCAGGAGGCTGAGGTGAGAGGATTGGTTCAGCCCTGGTGTTTGAGATCTGCTGGGCAGCATAGTGAGACCCTGTCTCAAAAAACAAAACAAAGAAACAAAAATGTAGGTGCAGAATGAATTGGAAACAAACTAATGAGTCCTTCACCACAGACAGTTTGAGAAGTGCCGGTGTAGAGGCCGCACAGGTCAGATCACAGAACTTGTCACGTTTGAATAAGCTCTGCCACTGAACAACAGACCTAGGGCAGTGTCCTCGCTTGAGAATGGAGGGTGGTCATGAGACGTAGGAGGTGTGTGGTTGGCTTGGGCTATCATGACGAAGCCCCTCAGCCTGGGGGCTCATCACAACAGAGGTTAATTTTCTCAAAATTCAGGAGGCCAGAAGTCTAAGATCAAACTGTTGGCAGCATTGGTTTCCTTGAAGGCTTCTCTTTGGCTTGTAGATGGTCGTCTTCTCCCTATGTCCTCACATGGCCGCCCCCTGATCTGTGCATGTCTGTGTCCTAATCTTCTCCTCTTAGAAGGACACTGGTCAGAGTGGATGAGGCCCACCCACATGGCCTGGTAACGGTCCTATCTCCAAATGCGGTCACATCTAATGTACTGGGGGTTAGGACTTCAATGTATGAATTTTGAGAGGGCACGATTCAGTCCATAATAGAAGGGTGCACGGGAATTTTCTGTACCATTTTTGCAACTTCTTGTGATTCTTAAATTATTTCAAAATAATTTAAGGACTACCACTCCCAACCCTCTGCCACCAGCTCGTACGACCACTGTGGTTTATCTGAAATGGGTCCCATCAGGCACACTCATCATTCCAGGTTTGGGGGAGCTACCCTCCGGGATGGAGGCCAAGTGGGCATGATCCAGAGCCCACCCCCACCCCACCTTCCTGCCCTCTGGTCCTGTGCATCTGCAGAGGGCAGCTGGGTGGTCATCGTCATCTGTGCATGGAGCTGCCTCTTTGGTCGTGTCTCTTGTCACCTGTCCCCTTTTCTTTCTGGAGTTCCTTAAGGGTACAGGCTGCAACTTCCTGTTTCTCCCACAGTGCTGCACATAGTAGGTTTCCATAAAGGGTTTTCCTGAGACATATTTGATATAGTGTGCTTGGTGGAGATTTAGTCGCCTCTCTTGAAGCGTTCTACCTCGACCCTGGAGAACGGCAGGATCCCGGGTCACACACGGGGCGCTAGATGTGATGCAGGAGTGATGCATGGGGCTAGGATAGCTAACCTGCCTGCGTCCACCCAGGCTCTGCACACACCCTGGCCATGGGGACGCAGTGTGCGCCTTCCTTGTTTATGTCGTGCTCTTTGTAGCTGAGAAAGCTCACATCTGTACCCACAGTGCTGGGTAACTGACGGCTGCCTCAGCCACCAAAACAAATGTCCCTCAGGCCGGGGTGACCAGAGGTGGCGTTTGAATATTGTCTCTTGTCTGTGAGCCAGAATGTCATTGGATGGGTCATTATTCTAAACCATTCTATTGCTCCAAAAGTTCCCAAGGCAAGGTCATCATGATTTTTGAATTATTTAGTATTTTGCCCAGCCCTGCACGCTCTTTGCAAAACGCTTTGCCCTCATTTCCCGGTGAATACCCCAAGCGTCGCACCCTGACCAGTGCTGATCACGTACCCCGCTTTCCATGAGCTGAGAGCCATGATGGCTGGTTCCCATGAGAGACCCTTCATGTGTCCTGGCCTCTTCCAGCAGGAGGGGTGCCGGGGACCCAGGACTCACCTCCGTTTTGCAGTATGTATGTCAAGCATTGTCACTGAGGCCAGCAGAAAGCTTATTTTGACTGTCTACGAAGCAGTTAATTCTGTTGAGTTTTTCTCCTTCACTGAGTAGAAAGGAAGGGCTGGTTCTGTTATGTTATTTTTTCGTGGTGGTGCATCACAGAGCTAGAACATGCGTGCAGTGGGCTGTGCTCAGGCAAAGGGAGATTAAGTGGCTTGTCTTGGATGACAGAGAGGCACACAGCATTTCCCTGGAGGTATACATTTTCCCTGGAAGACTCCAGAAGAGAGGAAATATTAAACCCGTACCCCTGAGGGACTGGGCTTGTGTTGCCAGAAGGGGTCCAGAGAAAGGATAACATTTCTTTGAAGTCTTATTTGTTCTCTTAAAACTTCAAGCACATCTTACATTGAATCCACAATATGCTTGTGCTGGCTGTAACCTGACAGTAATACTTCCCCCAGACACTTTGGCTAGAACGGATACTGTGAGAGGAGGCACATGCGTGGGCTGTGTGGCCAGCCACCCTCATCTCACCTCTGCACACCCTTGGGGGCCGAGGGGGGTTCCCTAGCTTGAGAAGCACGTGGTAGGATGTTGGGGAAGGGATTCTAACCTTAGATGCATGTGTGTGCTGAGGGGTGGTTTGGAGTAGAAGAATTTTAATGCCACCTTCCTGTGAAATTTTATGAGACTCTGCTTACAATGTGGCGACATTTCACACGGGGAGCCAGTAGCCTCGGGGGGAGCTGTTGAGTGAAGACAGCCCTCCCTCCAGCCCTAGCCCACCCACCAGCCTGTCTGATTTGCTGTTGACAGTCTTTACTCTTTCCCCTCTGTCCAGCAGAGTGGACACATGGCATTTTGGCCACTGGGGCCAGGATGATGTCCCAGGTACACATATGTGGGCCACTGGGGCTGCGGTGGTGTCTCCAGTAGTGATCTCCTGAGTTCAGGTGATATTGAAGCACACAACTGTTCATTCTCCAACATTCGCAGGGCCCTTTTGGTTCTGGATCAGGGCCAGGGGCTGTGTGTGTGGAGCTGAACGTAAGGATGACACAAAGATGACCCATGACAGCCTCTCCTCTGAGGCGCCTGTGGTCTGCAGGAGGCCCCGCACGTGCCTATGACCCTCACCCTAGCTCTTGGTCACTCCTTGGAGCGCACTGCCGGGGATGTGCGCCTGTCCCCTTTTCTTTCTGGAGTTCCTTAAGGGAGTTCCTTAAGGGTGAGGAGCCACGGGCTGGAGATGATGAGATGGTCTTCTGTCTCCATGCGTGCTCTCCCTCATGCGCGTTCTCCCTCATGCACGTTCTCCCTTGTGCACGTTCTCCCCTGTGCACACTCTCCTCCGTGCATGCATTCCCCCATGCGCGCCCTCACTCATGAGTGCTCTCCTTCGTGCGTGTTCTCCTGAGTCAATGCGAGCAAGCTGCCCTCCACATTACATTTAACTAGAGGTCCTTCCCTCTCTTGGCTCAGATCACCCCATCCTGGTGGAATGAGGGAGGCCAAACCTGTTTTTTGCGGTCCCACATTCCGGTTGTGTGCAGCTGTGGGTGGAGGGAGGGAGTCTGGTCCGGCAGGCTCATCGTGGCACCTAAAGGGTGGTGGGGCGGGGCACGTGCCATAGGGAGATGCAAGGTGCGAGCAGGTGGTCAGCTGCTTACCTGCAGGACGGGACAGGGATGGCAGAATGTCGGCACAGGGCAGTTGTCCAGGCTGGAGCGTTAGACAGGACCAGGCGCCCTGACGTGGAGTGGGGTCCTCTCCACACACATCCCTGTTTCAGGTCAGGTCTGGTCCCTGGTGCCTGGAGGGGATTCCCAGGACCACATGGGCTGCCAAGGGGCTCCAGTGCTGCTGCAAGGAGATGGGCACAGACCTGGACTTGAGCCCGCCCAGCATACATGTCAGACACCTTGTGACCAGTGAGAATTCATCTGGCTTGAGTCCTTGGCTCCTCTGCTGCCAACTTGATGTCAAGACCTGGACCAACCTTTCTGAATGACCCATAAAGGAGAAGGTGTAGGGGAAAATATAGGGTTTTTGTTTCCACATTTTCTCCTCTATAGAGGAGCTATATCCATATCTATGTGTATCCATCTATCTATCTATCTGTCTGTCAGTCTGTCAGTCAGTCAGTCAGTCAATCAATCAATCTATCTATCTATCTGTCTGTCTGTCTATCTATCCATCTATCCATCTTCCTGTCTGCCTGCCTGCCTATCTGCTATCCATCCATCCATCCATCCATCCATCCATCCATCCATCCATCCTCCTGTCTCTATCTGCCTGCCTATCTGCCATCTATCTTCCTATCTATCTATCCATCCATCCATCCTCCTGTCTATCTGCCTGCCTGCCTATCTGCCATCTGTCCTCCTATCTATCCATCTATCCTTCCATCCTATCTGCCTGCCTATCTGCTATCCATCCATCCATCCATCCATCCATCCATCCACCCTATCTGCTATCCATCCATCCATCCATCCTCCTATCTGCCTTCCTATCTGCTATCTATCTATCCATCCATCCATCCATCCTCCTGTTTATCTGCCTGCCTATCTGCTATCTATCTATCTATCTATCTATCTATCTATCTATCCATCCATCCATTCATTCATCCATCCTCCTGTCTATCTGCCTGCCTGCCTGCCTATCTGCTATCAATCTATCTACCTATGTCTGTGTATGTATCTGTCTGTCATCCATGTGTGTATCCATCTATCCATCCATTTGTTGATCTATTATCTGTCTGCTCAATCATCTATCTGTGTATCTGTCTATCTACCTGTCCATCCATCCATCATCTGTCTATGCATCGATCCATCACCTATCACCTGTCTACCTGCCTGTCTATCTGTATGTCTCTATATCCATCTGCCTATCCATCCACTCATCTATCTATTATCCATCTATGTAGGTATCCATTTATTCATGCGTCATCCCCTGTCTATCTGCCTATCTATGTGGAACTCATTAATTTCTATCATTATTGTGAAGTTGATTTTGGAAACTTCATCCTCCTTTGGTCTTAGCATGTGGGGTTCAGGGTGGGAAGGGCAAATGGTCAAAGTCACGTTTCCTGCCTCCACCATCCTTCATGGTTACCCAGAGCCTCTCTCAGCTCCTAGGGCTCAGGGAACAAAACAATGCGGGCAGTAAAGCTGCAAAGTGGGAAGTGAGAGGCAGGGAGGAGGCACGACATCTGCCTCGGGTGTTGGAGAAGAACCGTCTCCTGGATTCTTATATCTGTGGCACCTTGCAGGGAGACAGGCCATGCTCAGGAGCCACAGAGAAATCAGAGGGTCAGAGGGTGTGGTGGGAGGGGGCAAGCAGAGGAGGAGGCCAACTTCCCAGAGACCTTGCTCAAGGTCCCTTCCTGGGAGGACTCAAAGGCCCATAGCAGAGAGAAACACTGTGATTCCAAACAAAGATCACAGTGAGCCCAGGGAGAGTGCAGCTCGGGGAGGAAAGGTGCCCACTCCTGGATCCTGGCGGGAGACAGGTGGGGCACACGTTCCAGGGACCCTGGCACTCATGGATGGGAGCCGGAGGGCCCGAGCCCCACGGAGCAGGTGCTGCCCTCCACCCTCTGCAGTTAGGAAGTTCAGGAGTGGAGCTGCTGGTGGGGGTAAGCCTCTTTGTCAGGCAGGCAGAGCAGGGGGTGGCCCAGGAGTGCTGGCCACAGGTGCACAGCTGGGACATGCCCCCGGGACATCAGGTGGCCTCACGTCCTCAACATCCACATGAGTTTACCTGGCACCAAGAGGGAGATCATCTTAAGGCAAAATTTAAAAGAAATTTCGAAGCAAGTTTGAGTTTTTCCACCCTCTCTCCCGCCTCCCCACTCTGCCCCCATCTCCACCCACTTCTTTATTTACCACTCATCCCCTGAAATCTCTGAGGAAGGCACGCTACTCTGGGGACCTAAGCCACACACCAGCCTCTCTCAAGAATCAGAGGAGAGGTTTCCATGGGAAGCAGCACAGTGTGGCTGGTGAGAGGCCCTAGGACCCCCCCATCTGTAGCAACCCGCGCCACCAGGTGTGAGCAGGGCTTCCTGGACCCAGACCTGGCAGGTGATGCCACTGCAGTCCTGAACCATCTCGATGAGGCCATAACACATGCCCGTGGCAGTGCCAGCTCTGCACCTTATCTAGACGTGTGCAGTGCATGTATATGGCATGTGTCACACATGTGCACATAGGAAGCCTGTACCTGGTTCACAGACAGGGATGTCCCCATTAAAAGACCCTGTTATGATGTCATGGAGATGGCTCATGCCTGTTATGGGGTCACCTGCCAGGTCTGGGTCCAGGAGGCCCTCTTCACACCTGGTCGTGTGGGCTGCCCCATGTGGGGGGACCTGTGGCCTCTCATCGGCTGCACTCTGTGGCTCCCCATGGAAACCTCTCCTCCAATCCCCTGAGTTTACCACTCAAACCAGTCACTGGGCCCCATAGCAACCAAGGCTGGCAACGGCGCCTGCCGCCCAGGAGAAAAATTAGCAAAATCGCTTTCTCTTGGGGAGGGTGTGTGTGGGGGACTTTCATTATATAATAGGCCAATGTTTCCAGCTCACTTTCTGGAAATGCAGAGGGTCCTCCGATGGCACACATGGCCTGAGGTCACTGTGGTGTGTTATTGGTCCCTGTTGTCTCCAGAAGGGCTGCAGGTGACCCTCCCAAGGTCCCAGGGAGTAGCCTGGGTCTGTGCTCCTTGGGGAGGGCACGGGCTCTGCAGAAAGCCAGGTGAGGAAGGAGGGAGGTTCTGCCCTCGGCTCCCCAAGGGGCAAGCACTAGCAGGTGCTGCCCTTCTCCCTCCTGGGTCACCCACCTGTCTGGGGCAGCCTTGCTTCCTTTCCACTGCCTGTGCTCACCCCCTGCCCCCCAGGATGCTTCCTGTTCACCGAGGCCGGTGGCTGTGTGATGCTCAACCAGAGAACAATCCAGGAGAGGGTGCGTGGCCTCACAAGCCCAGGGCTTCCAGGCCAGAGGAGGGAGGAGGCCGCTGGGGCCCAGTCCTACCTGACATGCTGGAGAGGTCTTGTCCCCAGCCCCACGGGGTAGAAAACACAACCCAGAGAAGGCCAGGTCTGGGACCTTGACTTGGAGCTGCCAGGTGTCTCCACACATGCACTTTGGGCAGAGGGAGCCTCATGGGCCAGCCCTTGGATGTGGACATGGAGACGAGCTCTGGGCTGAGATCCAGCTGGGTTGTTCCTGAGGGCCATGGGGATGCCCAGAAGCTTTGCTCAGGGAGAGGGGAATGGGTGCAGACATCGGGGACAGATGGAGCAGGAGGAGTGGCTTTGCGGAGGCATAGAGAGAAACATCCAGGCTAGGGAGGCATTCTGTCTAGGAGGCCTGCACTGCCCAGGCCGTGATCCTGTGCATACTCCCTGCCGGGCGGATGAGAGGCCACCGCGGGGGGCGGTGGGGTGGGGGGCTGAAGCATGGCTGCCTGCCGAGTGACACCCTAACCTCACTGCTTGCTGTGGGTCCAGGGCAGGCCCCAATGGGAGCCCTCCAGACCAGAAGCTGGCCGCGGGGCTGCTCCTCTGAGGCTGAGGCAAAGCTCAGGCTAATTAACATGCAGGGAGTGTTGCACTTGGAGAAATTTAGATGTATTTTTTTTTTTTTTTTTTGCATGTGTGCTTGCATGTAAATGTGGGTAGGTGCTGTCCTGATTGATGGCAATTAGCATTTTCTAACGGGAACAGATGTTCGGATTGCCAGGAGGCTGGTACCTAACGCCCACGCTGCCATCTGTTCGCTGGGCAGGGCCAGGGGAAGCAGCCCCGGCCCGCGGCCCTCCAGTCCTCCGTGGTGTGTACTTAACAGGATTGTGTGAGATTGTTTCTGGAGGGAAGAAAAATAATAATAAAGATGTTTTCAGGGTTATAAATAGTTCATGCTGTTTATTATGGGATGGAGCTTTTCTCTGACGAGCAGCTCTGGTTTCTATGTGGCCTGAACAAAGGGAGCTCTGAATGGAATGCACAATGTCAGCTCCCGTGTCGGGGTGAGGGGAGGCCGCCTCAGGAAGCCAAGGTCGTGGTGCGTTTCATCGGCTTGAGGGTCTGAAGGCCAGAGGAAGAAGACACGAGGGAGGTGGAGAGAAGTCAGAGGGTTTAACTCAGGGTTTGCAGTCCTTCACTTCCACCTCGCCTTCGGAAGGCTGAGCTCATAAACGGGAGACCCTTGGGTCCCCATGGCAGTGTGGCAGGTGGGGGTTCAGAGCTGGGGCCACCTCCTGGTTCCCCACTTGCTAACTGGCCGAGCCTCACCCTCTTCACCTGTAAAATCGGATTAGTGACCATCCGACTTCACCGAGCTTCTGCAGGGACTGAGGACTCATTCACAACAGAGCCAGCACTGTGCCAGCACGTCGCTGGCATCTGAGCGGCTTGGGTTGGCCTGTTCTCAGCTGTCCTCGGGGCCGCGGAGGGAAGGCCCTGGCCTCAGTGTGCCCGGCACCCTGCACTTCTTTCTGTGGCCAACCAAGGTGGCTCTTACGATGCTCCCAGCGGCGGCAGAAATGTATTCTCCTTCTTTTTCTTTTTTCCTTTTTGGCTTCTTAAGGCAAAACAGTTTGTTTGTTTGCTCACTTACTATAAAAAGAGTTGCCTCCCTTCCTCCCTTCTCCTTGCCTCCCCCCGGCGTCTGCATCACGGCACGTTCCTCCAGCAGGCAGATGTCTGCGGGGGAATCTGTCGCCTGTCCTCGGGCCGCCCCGACAGATGTACCGGGCGTCCTTCCTCTGTGGGCCGAGGTGCACGTGACACCTCTGTGTCCCTGCTCCGCTTTGATGGGCATCCTCCCCAAGTTGGCGGTGTTGATGGACAGCACCTTGGGCAGGCACAAAGGCCCGTCCAGGCAAACATTCCCTTCTTCTCCGGGCTGTCACTAACATTTCCCCAAACGTCTTTCTGGGAGTTTTCTCTCTCCGTCGGAAGAAGCTTGAAGGAGAGGAAATCGGCCAGTCTCCTTGGTGGTGAAGGGAGAGAGAACATTTCCTGATGTGCACCCGTTTCTCAGAGCCCTCGCCACAGAGCACGAGGAGCTGGGGCACTCCTGTGTCTTCCCATCTGGATTTCCTGGTCTGGGTCCAGCAAAGCAGCAGTCAAGTTCCCCATAATTGGTGGTTGCCAAGGGTTTAGGGTTAAGCCCAGGAGGAGTTTGTTTTTGCAGAGCAGCCCTAGGAAAGCTGTCACGGCTGCTACCAATGGTGGTGGAGGTGGCAGTGGCAGAGGTGGCAGTGGCAGTGGCGATGGTGGTGGAGGTGGCAGTGGCAACAGAGCAATCGAACAATTCTAAAAGAGGCTTCTCTTGCTTTCTCTCCTCCACCTTGGAGTGGTCTTGGGCTGAGAGTGTCCCAGAAGAAGTAAATGTCAGATAACCCCTGTGTCTGGGCTGGAGACGCTCTTTGTGAGCTTTCAATATGGCAGCTAATGGGTTGGAAAGATAGACGTCTGTGTGTATTCACTTCCCCACTTTTATAATTCCGTATCTGGGACTTTATTTCATCTTTATGTCTTGCTTCTTTCTCTCTAGAAGCCATTTTTACTTTGTATCAGGACTTCTCAACCTCACCACTATTGATGTTTTGGGCTGTAGGACACTGAGCAGGATCCCTAACTCCTGTCTACTGGAGACAGTAGCAATCCCCCCACCAAGTTGTAACAACCAATAATGTCTCTAGGCATTTGTCTCATGTCCCCTGGGAAGCAACACTTGCCCCCAGTTGAGAGCCACTGTTAATTTATTCTTGAGCAACCCCATTTCTAACATCTAACATTGAGGGCTAACTGTGCCTAAGACACCGTCTATGCCTTCCTAAGCATTCAATCCATGTAACACTCCATGACATGTTTTTTTTTCTTTCTTTCTTTCATTCTTTCCATCCTACAGAAGAGAAATCTGCAGTCCAGCGGGGTTAGAGAACTTGCCCAAGGTCACGCCATTAGTGCCTCGGTGGCAGAGCTGGGAGTCAGGCTCAGGCAGCCTGTGCATCTCATCGTTACATCATTCATGCATCTCATGAGTGTTTGTCGGCCACGTACTACTTGCAGGGCACTGTCTCAGGGGCTTGGTACTCATTGATGGATAGAGATAGAAATACCTGCCCTCATAGAACTTGTGTTCTAGAGAGAGAGGCGGACACTGAACACATCCATACATTGTACAGTTTGTTAGCAGGTGGGTTAATTTTCTGGGGCTACCAGAACAAATTACCAAAATCTAGGTGGCTTACAACAACAGAAATGTATTCTCTCAATTCTGGAGGCCAGAAGTGAGAAATCAAGGTGCCCATTGGCAGGACTGCTTCCTTCTGGAGGCTTTGAGGAAGAACTTCCCTTGCCCCTTGCACCTTCTGGGGGTTGCTGGCCACCCATGGCGTTCCTCATTCTGTGTCTGCATCCCTCCAGCCTCTGCCTCTGTCTCATATGGCCTTCTCCTCTGTGTTTCTGTCCAAATCCCCATCTTTTTCTTATAAACATGCCAGTCATTGGATTGGAGGCCCATTCTAAATCCAGGACAATTTTTTCTCAAGAGCTTTAACAAATGACATCTGTGCAGACCCTGTTTCCGAATAAGGTCATTTCTGAGGTTCTGGGTAAATCTGAGTTCTGGGCATCCACTGTTCAACCCATTGCAGTAAGTGATCCTCACCATGGGGAAATGGGCAGTGTGCCGAGACCCTGTGCTCAGCAGGGCTGGGGACACTTCACAAGGCATAGAAAGGATAAGATGTAGTCTATAATTGTTAAAATGGTATAGTTCCACCTACAAATGCTGTTGGAGTTCAAAGAAGGAGGAAATGGTTGGAGATGCAATCTCTCCATCTTCCTCCTCCTTCCCAGCTGTTCAGCTCACTGTCCCAGGGAGAACGGAAGACTTGGGTGGTGGTATTCGGAAGCAGAACAGAAAGAATATGAATGAGAAGAGAATATTTCTCTGTGGCAGCCAGAGGTCCTCATGGGCTGAGTTCTCATGACTCACCATCTTTTATTCATTCCTCATTGAATCCTGGGCCTTCAGTGGTATTTGTGAAATGAAAGGATGTGTTAGTCATCATGCTGGGTCCTCAGGATCCCAGATGAACGTAATGTGTACCCCCCACAACCCCCTTGGGGAGCTTGCTGTTTCATGGAAGAGACAGATAGGTTATAGTTTATCCATCCTTTGCAGTGAGGCAGAACAAACACTTTGGGGGCCCAATGGAAAGGCTTTTGAAGCATGCATAGAAGTTTTCTGGGAAGAATTGGTGAGCATGGAACTGCACACAGAGCAAAGGCATGGAGGTTTAAAAAAAAGACACTGTTTTAGTCCATTCTGTGTTGCTGTAATAGAATACTGCAGACTGGGTAATTTGTAACTGATAGACATTTACTTGGTCCTTGCTTCTAGAGGTTGGGAAGGCCAAGAACATGGCCCTAGCATCTGGTGCAGGTCTGCATCCTCCCATGGTGGAAAGTGGAAGGGCAAAAGAGCATGAGCAAGAGGGAGCTGAGCTCACTTTTATAACAAACCCACCCTCGTGATAATGAACCCACTCCCACAATAACTACATTAATCTATTCATGAGGGCAGACTCTCATGACCTCATTACCTTTGTTAGGCCCCACCTCTCAACATCCTGTGGCAGGAATAAGTTTTCAACACGTGAACTTCAGGGGACACATTTAAACCATCATAGCATGGCTTATGTAAGTGCAGAAAGAGAGGTCAGAGTGGCTGGGGCATGGGGCTTGAGGCTGGGGGTGTGGCCACGGTTTTCTGGAGGAATCCGTGTTTTCTGGCATGGTCCTGCGAGCTCTGCCCGCAGGGAGGGAGAGCTAGACCTGATGAGCTTGATTCTGGGGAGCTGACTGTGGTGGTAGTGTGGTGGACGATATACTGGAAACCTTTTAGGAAGCTGCTGCTGGAGTTGAGGTAGAGAGGACAAAACTCAGAACTCACCTGGGAGCAGAAGAATCAGAGAGGGGCCCATTTATTTTTTAATGAGGTAAAATTGTACGTAACATAACATGAACTAGTAATTGATTCAAAGTGTGCGATTCAGTGGTATTCAGTACATTGAGAATATTGTGCAACCATCAATTGTGTCAAGTTCTAGAACATTGCCATCACCCCGGAAGGAGATCCTGTACCCATTAGCAGCCTCTCCCCATCCCCTTCCGCAGCCCCTGGCAACCGCCCCTCTGTGTTCTGTCTCTGTGGATTTGCCTGTTCTGCGTGTTTCGTAGAAGTGGAGTGAAACCTGCCCTTCTGCAGCACATTGCAGCACCTGTCCCTGCCTCGTTCCTTTTTGCAGCTGAGTAATCTTCCGCTGCTTGGACCTACCACATTGGGTTTATCCATTCATCCATCAAGGGACGTTTGACTATTGACTATTCGAGTCACACAATAGACATTGTGTGACTATTTTCTGAAGATTTCTGGTGCTCAAAATGTGTTTGTAGAATGAGGAAATGAAACGGTAACCCTGAATCCCATAACCCTCATTCTTAAATCCCCTCTCCCCCAACCTCACCATCATCGTCTCTGTGTCCCACCTGCAAGGAACAGGTGTGTTCCAATACCTGCCATTGTGTCAAGGGACCTTATTCTTAGCCTTTAAGAAGGTGGCCAGTGTTGAGCGTGGTCTGGAAGTCTCTAGGACTGCTGGGGGTGGGGGGTGGTGGCCTTGACCTCCAGGGGAACACAGCACTGCCCCGTGATTGCCTGGTCCCTCGCCTGGTGTCCTGCAGCCTGGAGCACCATCTGCTCCTTGGCATCCCCTTCCTCTGCCAGGCAGGACGTTGCCCAGTGCCATCCGCCCCACTGTGCTCTGTGCCATCTGGTCATACTGGGTTCCCCAGGACTCCCCACTTCTTGGAGAAAAATGAAGTCCAGCCTTGGAGGGTGGGTGGAGGGCAGAGAGTCCTGAACGCTCTGCCCATCCGCCCCTGCCCTCTAGCCTCCCCAGCGCCTCCCACATGGCCAGCGCCAGCTGGTGGAAGAACAGCAGCCCTCTCTGCTTCCAGAGCCTTGGAACCTCCAAGGCCCCATAGAGGTGACACTGCGGTATTGCTGCTGTCCCTATGCACTCTGAGAGCCACCTGGGCCTGTGGGTCATGCCAGAAGAGGGACCTGGGGACCCTACTCTTGGGAGCAGCAGGCTGTGGAGTGCCTAGAGGAGGGGTTCTGTGTGCCTGGGCTGCAGAGCTGGTCAGGTCTGGGTGCTGCGGAGACGATGCAGACAGGGAGACCCTGAGAAGAGTGAAGTGGGCACAGGAGGAGGCCTGGCAGCCACGGCTGCGCTTCACATTCTGCACAGGCGGGTGCCCCAGCTTCCAGTGCTTGCCATTAGATCGAGCCATGCCACTTTGAGGGACAGAGAAAGGGAACAGTGCCCAGGAACCAGAGATGGAGGGGAGCGTGAAGGCCGGAACAGGAGAGGAAGCTGGTGGCTGTTCCTCAGCTGGGCCTCCTGTGGCAGGTGTGAGGGCTTGAACATCTCGCTCCTTATTCTCTCCCTGCTTTGCCACCCGGAGTCCCCGGACACCAGGAAATTGCTCTCCACTCAGGAAGCAGACTGCCCAGCTGCTGCCCCCGCCCCAGCTCAGCCGAGCTGCCCTAGCACTGCAGAAAAGTTCACTTACTTGCTGTGACAATTCTTAGTTTTCAACCTTTTTTTTTAAATTAAATAAACCCCCAACCCAGGCTTTTGTGCTGACACAACAGTTCTGTATCTCAACTGTGGTGATGGTCGCACGATGCTGCACATGTGATAAAATGGCAAAGAGCTACATATCTCACGCACACGCACACACAGGCATGCACACACAGATGCACACACACGTGTGTATATCACTGGGGAATCTGAGTCAGCCCTGTGTACTGCACCATCTCCATTTCCTGGTTGCATGGTGGTTATGTGAGACGTCAACATTGTGGGGAGCTGAGTGAAGGGTGTGAGGCACCTGTACATTTCTCTGCCCCTTCTAGCGAACCCATAATTATTTCCCAACAAAAAACAAAAACAAGGCCCTGACAGATTCAGAGCGTATGAGTCAGGCAGTGCAGTCCCATTAAGGGTAACCGTGTTCGCCAACTGCTTTGAGACACTATGTGCCTGCCTACCATGTGGGCCCGGCAGACAGACCTCTCCCTGCTCCTTCCCTGCCCAACTGCCTGCTCTGTTACCCACCTGGGGAGGCACACCCAGGTCCCCCGCCCTGCAAAGATGGCCTGGGCCTGGTTGCGTGATTGTGAGGTCAAGGGACATGGGGACTTCTGCCCTGGCCCAGATGAGGTTGTGCTGTGGCCTGACTGCTGTATGCAAGGACCACTGGCTCCCCATCCACTGTGTTTTCTGGAGGAATCCGTTGACCACCACACCCTGTCCTGAACACCAGACCTTCTTCCTGCTGTTGTGCTGGGCTGTGTTCTTCAAGTCGCCTCTGCTCTCAGAGGTCACGTTCCGTTCCCTCATGCGCTGAAGGGTCTCAAGGGTTTGTCTGCACCTCCCCACTCTGTGCTCGCTGCCTGAGGGCAGGGATCTCATGGCTCTTGAGTGCAGGGACATCGCGGGGACAGCCCCAAGGCCTGGCTGGCCTAGGACACATTCATTCTCTGCATCTCTTTGGGAGCAGAGACCAGCTGTTGCTCTGTGCTGCCGCACTGCTGCTGTCACGGGGAGAGAGGGTGCCCCAACTGCCCTGGAAACTGAGGTTCCAGGGGCATCTACACGGGACTGCTGGCCCCGGGCTTCAGGAAGAGCCGCTGGGATGTTGAGAAGGACATGAAGGCGCGTTAGAAGGAGTCAGCGGCCACGTGTCTTGGTTGGGTGATTTCACAGATCTCTGGAAGTCGGTGACATTTGCGGAGATTAGAAAGGCCATACCCCCATTCATGAGCCATATTAAAGCAATCCCTCCCCCCAACACCCCAGTGAGGAGCGATGGCACACGCCACACAGTGAGAGCTATTGATTCTAGCCTGTGTCCTGTGTCTCCACAGCAGCCCCTTTTCCACTGCTACCCGAGGCCAGGCCATAAGGCCCTCATCCATCCAACCATCGACCCTGAAATATTCTAACGAGGCCCTACTCCATGCTGGACATGGGCCCCGGGCTTCTGCTCAGGGGATCAGGAAGTAGGGCAGCCGTGCCCCTAGCAGCCCATGCCCTGGGGAGGAGGGTGCCCATAGACCTCGCCCTGCCTGTCTACACCTGTGCCACGTGTGTGTCATCTGTGTCAACGTACCTCATTATCTTCTCTATCAATTCAATTATGCCTATACCTCTGCCTATAACACACACGTACAATTCATGACTGTTGGAAGGACTCCCATGGAAATGGGCAGGTGCTGTAATACAGAACAACTCGGGGGGATTTAGGACAGGAGGAGGCAGCCCTGTACTGAGTGGGTGGCTGGGGACAGAGAGTAGAGGGCTGTTCCAGACAGTGGGACTGACTTGTGCCCAGACCTCTTGAGCTTGTGTTTGAAAGACTGAGACAGCCGTGGCTTAGAAATGGAGGGGGCCGGGCCAAGGTGGGCAGAGGCAGGCTCTGAAGGGCCCTGGGGGGTTTGAACCCATTCAAGTGTTGTGGGAACTCCCGGGGGTCTGACTCAGGAGGGGCTCTGGCCTTGTATAAATATACATTTAACAGTGTCTTTATAAAATGATGGCATCTCTGAAATTCACCGATTAATATTTTAAAAGAGTGCTCTGGTGAATGGTTAGAAGGAACTAGGTCAGAGGCAGAGAGACCCTTTGGGAACCCAGCGCAGAGCCTGGGTGAGAGGGGCTGGGGCTTGGTCTGGGGCCGGTTCTCTCCAGCAGGGGGTGCATGGCAATGTCTGGGGTTGTCACAGCTGGGGAGGGGGCTGCCCCTGGCATCCAGTGGGTGGGGACCAGGGATGCCACTAAACATCCTACAGCACACGGGATGCCCCCACCAAGAAGGACCCAGTCCCAGATGTCCATGGTGCCTGGAGGGGACAGGCAGGGTCAGAGTGGGAGGCAGAACAAACAGAGTTGGCGGGACGAGGGTTGGGAGAAGAGGACAGAGCAAGGATGATGCTCAGATTTTCAGGTTGAGTAGCAGAAAGAAAGACTGTGGGAGAAGAACAGCCTCGGGAGCACATTAAGGCTTGGGGTGGGGCCTGCTCAGTGTGATGTCCTTCCGGCTTGGGGTTGTGACAGTAGCTCTGTTGATGAGTGTGAGTGTAGAATGTGTGAATGTCTGTGTCCGTCTGATGCTGTGAGCGAGTGTGTGGCAGCATGTGTGTCTGTGAATGTGACTGTAGAAGTGTGTGATCGCGTGAATGAATGTGTGTGTGGATAGGTTCCTTTGAACTTGTGCGCATGTGAGTGTGTGACTGTGTGCGTGTGTGAGTGTGTGCACACACCCGTGTGCCTGGCCTCCCCCTTTCACCCTCCTTGGCCTCTGCTCAGAGGTGTCACAGGCCCCATGGCATCTCCGTGGGGCTCTGTGGTGGCCTCCCGCGGAGTCCTGCCTGGCCATCTCTGGACCCAGATGGCCACTGTCCTGGGCTCCTCTGATTCCCACCTTCAGTTAACACTGACCCTCCTGGATGACTCAGGTTGTCTCTCCTGGGCAGAATTGTGGCGTGGTTTCTTCCTGGCCAACAATTTCTGAATTCCTCCTCCTCAGATGCCACTGCTCAGGGCCTGCCTGTCCCCCTCTCTGCTCCCCCGTCACGGCAGCCTGCACGTCTTTGGATCCTTTTGTGGCTGCTGACCTGGGAGTAGCACATCCAGCTTCCTCCAGTTATGGGGCTCATTTTTAAGATACAAGAAAAGTGGGGCCCATGTAACACCCCATGGAGGGGGACGCCGCCGGGCCTGTGCACACCCCATGGAGGGGGACACTGTCCGACCTACACACACCCCATGGAGGGGGACACTGTCCGGCCTACGCACACCCCATGGAGGGGGACACTTTCTGGCCTACACACACCCCATGGAGGGGAACACTGTCCGTCCTACACACACCCCATGGAGGGGGACACTGTCTGACCTACACACACCCCATGGAGGGGGACACTGTCCGACCTACGCACACCCCATGGAGGGGAACACTGTCCGGCCTACACATACCCCATGGAGGGGGACACTGTCTGACCTACACACACCCCATGACCAACAATTTCCGAATTCCTCCTCCCCAGATGCCACCGCTCAGAGCCTGCCTCGCCCTCTCTCCACTCCCCTGTCACGGTAGCCTGTGCATCTTTGGATCCATGGAGGGATGCTGTCAGGCCTGTGTGTACACACCCCCCCATGGAGGGGGACATTGTCCAGCCTGTGTGCACATACCCATGGAGGGAATGCTGTGGGCCTGCGTATACCCCACAAATGGGACATTGCTGGGCCTGTGCACACCCCATAAGGGGGATGCTGTCGGGCCTCGTGCACGTGGCTGGCTCTGCAGCAGCCCGGTCTGAGTGGGTGCGGGCAGGCGGAATCTCCTGCCTCTGGGTGAAGGGCCCCCAAACCCCAGGCCTCGAATACTGAGGAGCTACAATGGGAGTGGGCCCATCCCCACATGGGGCCATCAGATGAGACCCTGGCTCAGCTCATGTCATCTTCCAAGTCTCTCCAGTCAGTGTGAATAGGGCTGCTTCTGGTGTGGGCCACAAGAGCCCTAGGGTGGGTCAGATGTCTTTGCCTAATGAGCTGTGTGACTCCGGACAGGTCACTTAACCTCTCTGGGCCTTTGATTCCTTGCCAAACTCCCATTTCTCCGTGTGTGGTAATGCACAGGGCCGGGCGGTATGAAATTCTTCCTTGGACTTTCTTGACTGGGTTCAAGAGTGAGTGGACCCCTTTGCTACGGGCAGGCCAGGAGGACCTACAAATAGCTGGGGATTGGGGGTGCTGGGAGGGCTTGGTGGGCAAGGTGGGGGAGCGGCAGTGTTCCTGATCCCAGGAGAGGTGAGGTTGGTGGATGGGAGAGGTGGCAGGGCTGGGCCTCTGCAGAGGGCAGGCCAGGAGGGGCAGGAGGGGCTGGGCAGGGATGCAGCACACAGAGCCACCTGGCCCTGGGGCAGGACAGATGTAGGCAGCCTCGGACTCCCTGGAAGCTGGATTTGGGGGTGTGCTGAGGAGAGGCCTCGAGAGAGTGCCCTGGGAGCCAGAATGACGTGCCCAGGCCCGGGGCATGCGGCTGGGTGGGGAATGGGTTCTGGCCACCCTTCTGAGAACAGGGGAGAGGTGCAGAAGGGGCTGAGGAGGTGCCAGGTTGGAATGGGGGGCAGAGCAGGGGTGATGGGGCAGAGCTCCAGACGGCATTGCCTCCCCTGGCGCATCTGAGAGGTGCCCTCCTGTGCAACCCCTCGTCAGAGCGCATTTCCTACACAGGACATCACCAAAGATGCTTCCCAACTCACCACGGGGGGCACATGGCACCTAGCACCGCCCCAGGTCACAACCTGCTGTCCACCATGGGCTGAGAGGTGTCCACGGGATCCCAGAACTCGGCTCCTGGGAGTCAGCCCCCTTTCCTCTCCTCTGCCAGCCAAGCTGTTTTGAGAGCCTCCTCATGCCTGCATGTCAGGCTGCAGCTTTGCGTGGGGGCCTGAGGGAGCTGGCAGAACACGGGAGAAGATCTCTCCCACAAGGTCCTCCGGGGTGAGGCTCGCCAGCCCCAGTCCTGCCCCAGAGACCCAGAGGGAGGAGACGTGCAGCTTTGAGGGAAATGTGGAGCTTGGCCCTCGTGGGGACATGTACACACTGCATACACAACACACCCCTGCACCACCCCACATGCCAGCATGCCTCTGCACACGCCGGCACACACTGCACACACATCTACACACACACCCCATGTGCCTGCACACACCTACACATACCCACACATCTCCGCACCCACTCTTGTGCACACTCTTACACGGCTATTTATCTCCATAACCCCAGTGGGGCTGTGGGGCTGCAGCAGGTGGCCTGCCAGTCCCCTCTGTTATCCTGGGACTCTGGGTAACATCCCTGCCTCCCGCCAGCTTCCCTTCCACCACCCCAAAGGGTGCCAAGGAGATGAGGCCTGTCCCTCTGTGACCACTGAGCTGGCCATTGGAGTCAGTCTGCCACCTGGAGGAGGAGAGGGGCCCCACTGCGATGCCCCAGCTTCCATGGCCATCCCTGCTGGCCACGCAGCCCCCCCCTTTCACAAATGAGATGAAGCCACTGCCCCAGAGGGCCTAGAGTGGTTTGTCTTCTGGGCATTGCTCTGGACTTGGGGTATGGCCAGCATGGCCGCTGGGCCTGGGCAGAGCCAACGCACACTCTTCAGGTCTGGCATAGCATGTGTAGAACAGCACGGCTGTTAGCATTTCATCCCGGGTTTACAGAAAGGACACACTGCCATGACTCCAGGTTGAGGACTGCTGCAGAAATTCACTCATTTGATCCTCAAAGCAGTCTCCTGAGGGAGTCCCTGCGATCACCGCCATTCCATAGATGGGTAAACCGAGACCTGGAGAGATGCAGCCACGTGCTCAAAGCTGCACATCTCAGTAGGTGTTGGAGGGGCGACGTGGTCCAGGTGGCTGGGGGTGGGGGAGCGCGTGAGCGGGATGGCACCGTGGTGCTGCTTCCTCTCCACTGGCTTCTTGGTCCGAAGGCCCTGAGCCTGCCAAGGGTGTTTCTTCCCTGCGATGCCCCCGGGTTGTGCAAGCTCTCCATGCCCTCCCTCACCCTTCCTGACCCTGCCTGGCCTGCTCATCCACTGATGCCAGGTGCCAGCAGTTGGCAGGGGCTGTGGCCACCAAGTCCGAGTCTCTCCCAGTGTCCCCTCCCTCATCCCTGCTGTGTGGCTTCTCTCTTCCTGGAGCCTCCCCACTGCGCTCTGTGACCCTGTTCTCCCCTGATGGCCCTAACTTCCCTTTCCCACTCCTCCCCCCACAAGGTGATCTTTAATGACCCATTTGCTGCTGCATGCCAGAAGCCAGAGGGCAGGGGACCGTCTCCCTGAAGAAGACAGAGCCGACAGCCTCAACCTGGACAATCATAAACCACGTCCATGTCTGAGCATCCATCTGTCCCAAGACAATGGAGTGTCAGTGACTTGCTGGAGCTCTGCCTTCTGCGTCAAAGGCATGTGCACAAAGAATGCCCATCCGCCTTCCCTTCCACCATGACTGCTGCGTTCCTCTGCCCCGGAGGTGGTGACACGGTGGGCCTCCATCCTGCACTGCCAATTGCCCATCCGAGCTCCCAGTCTTACTCTCTAAAAAGTTCAGTTCCCAACTAGCCCCTACACGCTCACCTCCGCCTTCCTCCTCAAACATCCCGCGTTCCTCCCAGATCACACCATTCGCAGTTCCCACCTCCGTGCTTCCATCTGCCCCATGCCTTCCAGCAACTTCCTTCTCCTTAATTTCAACCATTCAGAATTCTACCCATCCTTCTAGGCCAGCTGAATTCTCCTCCCCCGTAGCCACAGGGAACATAGCATAAAGCCCTCTGGGCTCTCTAGGACTCAAAAGAGCCTTGCGGGTGTTTGTACCCCCTGTAATTTGTGTAGATGAGGGTGCCAGTACTGGGTGGCAGGGGTGCTGTGGGCGTGAAGGAAGGTGTTCCGTGGAAGCGTCTCTAGACGTGAAGCATGTATGATCCCTTGGGCACTAGGCCCCACCTAACATACGAACACTGAGATGCTGTCATGCAGTACTCACGATGATCTGATGATGTTGGTACCCTTATTGCCACCATTTTTCAGAGGGTGAAATGGAATGTTGTGGGGGACCCAGTGGTTTGCCCAGAGCCTCCCTGCCTGTGAGTGGCAGAGCCGAGGCTTGAGCCTGGGGTGCCTCCTCACCAGGGACGGGTGCTCCGCGGATGCCTCTGGCATTGAGGGTAACTTACTGTGGTGGTTCGTAGGTGCTCCCCATCTGAGAGTAGGTCATTTTCCCTCCTGCCAGTTGCAATTCAAGGGCAGGCCTCACCCCCTGATTCAGGCTGAACGGTTGAGCTGCAGTCAAGGTGAAGAGATTTGTCTCTAGGGAGGATTTGAACAGACTTCCCCAGCTCCCTCTCTGTCCCCAAGATGACGCTTCTGAGATGTTGACGTGCTTGTCTTCTGGGTTCAGAGCTCGGCGAAGGTGACAACGTCTTCCCGGCACGTCTTTGCCTGTGATTGTCACCCACACTGACAGTCCCGGGGGTTCAAGGTTGACTGCACTTGACTGAGCCGAATAAATTAGCATAAAACATTTAAAACCAAATTTCCGAAGGTATTTTTTTTCCCATTTACTACTCAGGTGTTTAGATTTAACTTCTTCCAAATGATCCTAAACATCATATGTCCCCTGATAATTGTGACTTTCGATACCAAATTGTCCCAATGAAGCAAGGCAGGCGAGAGGAAGGGTTTGGCATATTTGTGGGTGGACACTTCTGGACAGAAAACACTGCCTTGGGTGAGCCATTGGGCCCCCAAGCTTGGGCCTGGGAGTCAGTTGGAAGAGTATGCTGCACCCCCTTCTAATTGAAACCTGCCAGCTCTGATTTAGAAAATCTCATTTTGTGCTATTCCAAAAGTAGGTTTTACTTCTTGAATTTGTTTCGTTAGCCAGAGTTTTACTTTTTCTCTCCTCTTGGCATGTATCTTTTGGGACTAGTCTTATCATTGTTATGCATGCAAACAGCACCTTGCACAGTGCTGTTTTCTTGGCAGGCTACCCTGGGAGCTCCGTCGAATCCTTGCCAGACAAGGGTCCTCCTGCTCTTCAGTAGTGTAGCACTTTGGATCGCAATGAGTTGCTAATAGTTCTTCTTGTCTTCCTCTTCCTTAGGCCCATATGCAGGTGCTCCTGGAATTCTGATGGGTCACATCCCAACAAACCCACCTTAAGTTGAAATTATCGCTAAGTTGAAAATATATTTAATACCCTGATAAGCCCATCATAATGTAAAAAAAAAACAACACAGGTCGAGGGTGGTCTGTGTTTGGATGAACTTGTAATTCCTTTTGGAATTTTGGGGTGATTCGTTTTCCTGGAGTCCCCATCCCAGGATGGCTCCGATGGGGACATCTGTGCCAATACCTCGGCATTTGCCTCTTCACATCTGTAGGGAGGTGCTCTTATAGTCGCCGGTGTTTTTTCCCCCTTTTATTCTTCCTACTGCTAAAGTAGCTCTTGTTCCAAGTCCAGGCCTTCATTCACAGCCTGAGAAGGGAAGTGATTAGAACTGAAATCGGAAATGGTCTCTTTTCCTTTCTGCCTAATTCTCGCCTACAGTAGGGCGGGAGGGCAGTCCGCAGCGTCTGCACACCCACGGGTGGCTTTTGACCTCCTTGAGTCTGGCATCTATGTTGAGAGGGTTTCTGCACACACATGCCCTCTGTTTCATCATGCATGTGCATGCGTGTGTATGTATGTCAGGTGTTAGAAACGTCCCGTCGTTCCACGCTCTCTCTTTCTGCCTCTTCACACAGACCCATTAGTTGCATTTTGGGCTTTTTTGGCATTCCACTGTGCTAACATCTTCCCCCCTAGTGGGAAACGAGATAGCTGTGATTAGCCTAATGAGTGATTAATTAACGAGCGGGCTGGCTAGAAGATGGAAATATGCTGACCCTGCTGAATAACGGCCAGGAGGGGGCCAGCCACCCACCACGATGGTGCGCCCATCGTGACTTTAACCCTTGAGTCTTCTGCCCAGACCACTCTCCTTTCTTTGTGCAAAAGTGCAGAGGTTGCATCCACGCATGTGCGCCCCCAGAGCTGGGGTCACCTGCCATGCAGCATCTGGAATGCAACCTCCACCAGCCCAGACGCTCTGTTGGGTCTACGAGTGGCCATTCTCAAAGTGTGTGTGTGTGTGTGTGTGTGTGTGTGTGTGTGTGTGTGTGTATGTGTGTTTATGTGTGCAGGTTTCAAATAAGCACATCGGTATATTCGCCTATAATTGAATGATGAAAACTGATCTTAATTGGCAATTATGCAAAATTCTAGAATATTTCGGAGCGGAGGTTGTTGGAGGCTTCTGAATGGTTTTGTTGGATGAATTAGATTAGGGTGTCTGGGGTGGGCTTTGGGGAGAGCCCAGGAAATTTTGCAGACTCACCTGGAGGCAGATTGAGAGGAGGACCCGGAAACTGTAAGGGAGAAGGTTTGGGGACAGCTTGGGTTCTAGGCTGTAGGGAGGAAGGATCGTGGGGCAGGAAGGGGTTAATGGGGGTTAGGACGGGAAGCAGGAGAGGTGAGTGACAGGTCCCCGCTTATGTTTCATGCAGCTTCTACTGTAATTGTTAATTTTCTTCATAGAAGCTGAAAAAAACACACAGTGCCAGAAACCCATCCCGGGCCCCTCCTCTCCGAACCTCCCAGCTTCAGGGGTTTTGTTTGCTCTCCCTCTCCTCTCTGTGGTAAGGGACTGCAGGCACAGGCAGGAAGAGGGGTCCGGGCTCTTGACTAATACCTGTGCACCCCCAGTCTGGCAAAGCAGCTCCAACCCAGTGGCCGAGGCAGGCAGACATGAGGGTCCACAGGGGAGCGTGGCTGGCAAAATGACCCTTCCAGTGCCCAGGATGTCAACCCTGAGCCAAATTCACCATGGGAGCCACATCCTTCTGGCCCTTTTCTCTGTGACAGGGAGCATCCATGAGGGGTCTGGGGGCTGTTTTCCCTTCATCAGCGGCTGCCGTCCAGGTGGGCAGAGGGGGTGGCCTACTTCTGAGCCTGCGAGGCCAGGGAACTCCTGCCCTGGGAACTCCTGTAAGTTGAAGCCCCTTAGCCCCAGTCCTGGAGTATGTCAGTATGAGTGTCCTGCGTCTGATATAACAAGTGACCGCTTTCTGGGGGCCTAAAACAACAGACATGAAGTCTTGCATTTCTGGAGGCCGCAAGCCTGAAATCAAGGTGTGGGCAGGGCTGTGCTCCCTCCAAAGGCTTCAGGGGAGGGTCTGTCCTGCCTCCTCCAGCTTCTTGGCCCCAGGTGTTCCTCGGCTTGGAGACGCATTGCTCCAGTCCCTGCCTCTGTCTCCACGTGGCCTTCTCTGTGTGTCATTCTTCTCTTCTGTTTCTTATGAGGACACTGATCCCTGGATTTAGGGCCCATCATAATCTAGGATGATTTCATCTTGAGATCCTTACCTTAAATTTGTCTGCAAAGACCCTCATTCCAGATAAGGTCACAGCTTGAGGTCCCAGGTTAGGACTTGGACACATCTTTTTGGGAGACACAATTTAACCTACTACAGTGTCCAAAGGTTTCAGTTTAGGGCCTTCTGCCCAGTTTTCCAGACCCTCACACCCCCTCTTCTGGGTGCTCCTGACCCATTGTATTATTCTGTTCTCACACTGCTATCAAAAACTATCCGAGACTGGGTAATTTATGAAGAAAAGAGGTTTAATGGACTCGCAATTCCACAGGTTGTACCAGAAGCATGGCTGGGAGGCCTCAGGAAACTTACAATCATGGTGGAAGGTGAAGGGGAAGCAGGCGCGTCTTCACATGGCAGCAGGAGAGAGAGCAAAGGGGGAGGTGCTACACACTTTCAAACAAACTGGGTCTTGTGCAAACTCACTCACTATCATGAGAACAGCAAGAGGGAAATCTACCCCTGGGATTCAATCACCTCCCACCAGGTCCCTCCCCCAATATTAGGGATTACAATTTGACATGCTATTTGGGTAGGAACATGAGCCAAACCATATCACCCATTTTAGGGCTCACCCTGGCTGCCCCTCAGCACGGCCCACAGCCTGCTCTGCTGAGCAATGCTCACATGGATGGCATGAAGCTTCAGAGAGAGAAGGAGCCCTCCAAATCCTTCCCCAACTGCCTGTAAGAAAATCCCCACAAGGTAAAGGCAAGGGAGTGAGGATGGTGCTTTAAGCTCAGGCTTGGGCACAGTCTTGAATTTCAGCCCCTTGGACCTCCCTGTGCTGCGTCTTGGGCAACTTCTTGACTTCTCTGTGCCCAGTTAGTCCTTCTGTAAAATGGGACTGTGCACCATATCACCATGCCCAATAGACAGAGGGGTCACAGGCTGTCACAGGCAAGTCATGCCTGCTCGGTTAGGCACAACCTTCCAGATGAAGCCGGCACTCTGCCAGCAAACACGGCATCTGTGGAGGGGGAGTGGCAGTTTGTGGGACCATTTGTGCAGTGAGGTGGCTGGATGAGGCTGTACATTTAATTTCCCTGCGGCTCAGAGCTCCAGCCCTGAGATTTGCTCATGGGTCTCTCAGAAGGTGACAGAGGCCTGGGCTGCATCCACTGGCAGAAGAAGCTCCAGTTCGACTGAAAAATGGAGATATGCCGAAAGTGGGTTATAGAACTTCAGGTCTGTTTGAAATGTTTACTGCCGACAAATTCACATTTGCTGCACACATGGAAGACAGGGACTGCACGTCCAAGCTTGTTTTGAGATAATATCAAGAGACAGAATGGAGGCATTTGAAGGGAGGTTGATATGGGCCCCAGCCTCACCCAAGGTAGGTTTTGGCTGTGCCTCGGGTACTCGTGTTGCAGCGCAGGCGAACTGCAAACTGGGGCTTAGCCCAGGAGAGTCCTTGGCTTCTCTCAGGAAAGAATTCAACAGCGAGCCAATGGTAGAAGAAAACAGCTTTATTGAAGCCGTGGTGTTACGTCTGTGATGGTGCGACAGCTCCGTGACTGCCCCTGCAGAGCAGGGCTGCCCCATGGGTGGTGTGCTGAGAGCAGCAGCTCAGGGCAGGTTTGCAGTCAGATTTATACCCACTTTTAATTGCATGCAAATTAAGAGACAGGTTATCTAGAAATTTCTAGAAAAAGGGTGGTGAGTTGTGGGTCATAGGTCATTGCCATGGAAATGGGCAGTCACTCCTGGGTGTTGCCCAGGAGTGTTGCCATAGCAATGGTTCACTAACATGGCACGCTGGTAGGCATGTCTTAGGGAGAGCTGCTTCCGTCCCGTTTGTTTAGCTAGTCTTCAGTTTGGTCTGGTGTCTGAGCCTCACCTCTGGAGTCAAGTTCCACCTCCTGCCTCAATAGGGGTGGAGGGAGTTTATGTGAGACCCCAGGCATGACCACAATCATTCCTCTCCTCCCAGCCCTGAGGCCTGACCAGGGGTCTGCCGCATTGCTGCCTGGAGGAGGAAGGGAGCCATGTCCTGCTTAGAGCAGAGAGAGGAGCTGCTGGAACTTTTGGACGTGTGGAATCCTGTGTCCTTGGAGTACAGGAATGGCGGAGGCAGCATCGCTAGGGCCCTGCAGGCTCCTGACCATCTCTAGGGCCAGCATGCTCTCAGCTTGACCGACCATGCTGGGTGAGGTGTTCAGAGCCTCAGAGGAGCTGTCACCTTCCAGGTCCCCTACCCTTCAGGGCAGGGTTTCTAAACCTCAGCACTATTGACATGTGGGGGGACCATTCTCTGATGTGGAGGCCGTTCCTTGCATCGTAGGATGAGCAGCATCCCTGGTTCTGCTCACCATGTGCCAGCATCACCCCCAGCCACAGCTGTGACAACTAGAAATGTCTGCAGGCACCACCAAATGGCCCCGGGAGCAAACCCACCCCTGGTTGAGGGACCCCGCCTTAGGTCCACCAGTCAGACTCAGAGAGCCCCTGCCCTCTGCAAAACCTTCCCGAGGCCAAGTGATTTGGGGGCTGTCCTGCAAACGCCAGATGAATCAGAAGGTTCTAGCAATAAAACAGGGCAACACCCAGCCGAGCAGCTTCTTGTGACTCTGGGAGCACATGGAGGAGGAAGGGGTGGGCTTCGGAATGCCCCATCTTGGACTCTTCTGCCTCCCCGGCTTTGCCCCAGGAAAGCAGGCTGTGCAGACAGATGCTCTTGGTGGGCTCTGAGCTCGGCACAGCGAAGAAGGGAAACCACAGGGAGGAGGGTGTGCGGAGAGATGGTCCATGGTCCTGGAAGTGGGCTTGTCTTGAAGATCTGGAAATTGCTCTGCTTGTGGGCTGGGGTAGACAGTCCTGGAAATCGAGGCGGGTCCTGAGGCCTGTGGCTGAAGTTTCTTAGAGAATCGAGTCTCCTCCTCTAAGACCCAGAGCCCTGCAGTGCCTCCCGCACGTGGAAGGCCCTCACCCGGGCCGCTGTCATTTAGAAACTCATTTTTCATCCTTGGCTCCAGCAGCCTGAGCTTCACCTGACATTCCCACTGGGCAGTGGGACCCCCTACAAGAAAATGTGCTCCCTAATATACACAAGAGAAATGAAAGCATATGTCTGCCGTGAACACACCCACCTGTGTTCCCAGCAGCGCCATTCACAGTAGCCAAAATGTGGAAGCAACCCAATGTCTATTGACTGATGAAAAGGTCCACAAAATGGGGTCTGTCCCTGCAGTGGGATATTATATAGCCACAAATAAGCATGAAGCCTGACACAGGCTCCAACACACATGAACCTTGAGGACGTCATGCTCAGTGAAAGACACAGACATAAGGCCACAGAGTGTGTGACTCCATTTGCATGAAATGTCCAGAACAGGCAAATCTGTGGTTGCCTGGGGTTGGGGATGGGCAGTGACTGTGAATGGGTGTGGGGTTTCTTTTTGGTGCAATGAAAACGTTCTAGAATTAGATTGAGTTGTAATTCCTTATATATTCTAGAAGAATATATAATATATAACTGCATATATATATTTGCATATATATAACCGACTATATATGTATCTGAATGTATATTTGCTCAAGACTAAACTGTAGGCCCTTCTCTACTGCACGCTGTTGAGAAGAGCCCACAGTTTAGTTTGGAGCAAATATGGGCTTATAAGGCACAAATCTAGACCCAGGGCTTGTGAAAGGCCAGTCCCGGAAGTGTCTGAGGGAGGCTCAGGAAGCCAGGTCACATCAGGGGACAGAGAGGAGTCCAGGGTAGCCTTGGGTGCCCAGAGAAAGTGGTGGAGAGAGGGCTGGTGAGGGAGGCTGGGTCAGGCACAGAGGGCTTTCAAGCTGTGGCTCAGGGGCACCGGTCTATGTGGGCTTTGGGCTGGCTCAAGACTTCATGGGGTGTTGCTCAGCCCATCTGCTCTGTGAGCTCAGGTTTCTTCCCCTGGCTGGTCTTCGGTTATGCATGCCCAGCTGCTTCCAGCCTCACTGGGCTCAAGGTGCCTGAGAGTGGACCTGAGCTGGACGCACAGGCCATAGGAGGGGTGGGTCTTGCTGGCCCCCAACCCGCAAGGGGCTCCCAGTCCCCCAACCAAGGTCACAGAAGTTGGCTGACCCCTCAGGGTCCTGGGCAAACCTGAAATGGGTGTCCGGTCTGCAGCCCCCTACTTGGCCTTCTTCTCTCTCCATCTCCCCAGGGTTTCCTTGTTCCTCTCAATGTATCCTTCCCACATTCTGTCCCTCTAATGATTCACTGACCTCCATGTAGCCACCCGGAACGTACAGGTGTGCATTTGTGAGCACGGCCTGCCAAGGTATGAGCTCTGACTTTGCTTCCTGCCTCAGTTTCCTCATTTGTGAGATGGGAAGAGAGATGGCAGTGCCTGTCTCAGGGGCACCGTGAGATGAAGTGTCACAGCACTCGGGATAGCCCAGTAAGTCACGGGCGCCTGTGGGATTTCTGTTCTCCTTGCTGGCATTCTGAGTTCTCTGCAGCCTGCCCCTCCCGCCATCACCCCAGAGTGTCACTCTGGGGCTTAGCAAATAAAAGGTTGGGGGCTGAGGGAGGCAGTGGGACAAGTGTGATCCTTAGACAAGAGAGAAGAGGCTGCGATCGCAAATAGTGTGCACGTGTGAGAATGAGTGTGTGCGCATGTAGACAGTAAACGAGAGCGTGTGAACAAGAGAGAATTTGTTCATGTATGTGAGTGTGCATGTGTGGTGTCTGTGAGTCTGTATGTGTGAGCGTATGTGCCGGCGAAGGTGCAAGAGGCGAGTGTGGGCCGGGTGCAGTGGCTCATGCCTGTAATCCCAGCACTTTGGGAGGCCGAGGCGGGTGGATCACCTGAGGTCAGGAGTTTGTGGCCAGCCTGGCCAACATGGTGAAACCCCATCTCTACTAAAAATATAAAAATTAGCCAGGCATGGTGGCAGGCGCCTATAATCCCAGCTACTCAGGAGGCTGAGGCAGGAGAATCACTGGAACCCGGGAGGCAGAGGTTGCAGCGAGCCTAGATCGAGCCACTGCACTCCAGCCTGGGTGACAGAGCAAAACTCTGTCTCAAAAAAAAGCAAGTGTGTATGTGAGTGTGCATTTGTGTGTGTCTAAGCATGAGTGCATTTGTGTGTGTGTTTGGCAAGGCCTTGGCCTGGTCTCCCCTGTGGCGAGGCCGGTGGCAGAGGCCTGGTGACACACACCTAGCAGCTTGTTGGGGCAGAGGGGACTTGGCAGCACCCAGGATTGGACTGGACGCTGGGCCCCATCGGCTGATCTGACTTCCTCAGGTTCCCAGGTGGCTGGCTGGGGAGGCGACATGGGAGGCTGAGCTCCGGCGTTGTCCGCAGGGTCAGGGGCCACCACTGTCTCGTCCATGTGCACCTTTGGCCTCCGAGGGCCTCATGGCACAGGTGGATGTTTTCCAGGTAGGTGGAGGCTCCTGACCAATGCCAAGCTGCTGGGCGCTGCTTCAGGGCCTGGGACCTCTTTAAGGCCAAGTCAGTCAGGTTTTCCCTTGTGGCTGTGGGGAGCTTCAGACCAGAAGCAAGGGGTGGAATCATGCTCGGACCTGATTCTACCCAGGAGCTGAGAGAAGAAACCTTCAGTTCCTGTCCTCCTGGGAGGGGTTCTTCTGGGAGGTGTCCTCCCCTCACCCTCTCTCTCCTCCTCACCCCCAACCCCAGCCTGCCCCTCCGGCTCTGCCTGCAGCTTCCTCTGGCAATTATTAATAGTTACTGCAGCCCCAGGGAAGCAGTGCAGGGTCCTCTCTGGGAAATGAGGTTGGAGCACCAGCAGCCCCCACGGCAGGTACTGGGTGGAAACACACAATTGTAGCAGAGTCCTAGGTGGCTCCCGCCTCTGGGTTTGTCCTTTGTGTCTGCATTTTGTCATGAAATCCCAGCAACAGCAGCCACTGCCATTTAGAGCTCTTACCATACGCCTCTCACCACGAGGGGCCCGCAGGGTGAGCTCCTTACTACCCTGGCACCCAACTCGCCCAGCCCTGCTTGGTGTCTCTCTCTCTCTCTCTCTCTC
>NW_026652290.1:5723129-5767992 GCF_009828535.3 Hylobates moloch | reverse complement strand
CTCCCTCCCTCTCTCTCTCTATCTCCCTCCCCCCTTTCCCCTCCCCATCCCTCCTCCTCTCTCTTCTGCCAGTGGTCCCCAGAAGCTGTGGTTGGAGGCTGGATGGGGTTCCCCTCCCTCCCAGCGCCAGGCTCAGCAGGGACAGTGGAGAGGGCCATGGACCGTCAGGTCTCCCAACACGTCCCTTTCACCCCAGGGCCTTGGAACAGCATCTTTGCTCTTGGAAGCTTCCCTGACAAGTTTGGGGCTGGAGCCCAGAGTAAGTGGCTCCTCAGTGGACCCAAGGAGGATTTCCAAGGTCAAGGCGGGGCCCGGGCTCCTGACCTGTTGGTCTGCCTTTCTCTACGGCCATCTGTTTTGATTCAGTGAGACCCTTGGTTTCACCTGCCTCACTGAGCACCTGCCTGGGCCAGGGCTGAACCAGCACCACCTCAGCCGTGGCTGGCCCAGGCCTGTGGGCCACGATTGTGTGTTCTCACCCAAGACCGACCCTGGGGTCTGCCGGGGCTCCACCCTCATTTCCTAGGCAAGGGCGCAGCACTGCTTTCCCGGGGTTGCTGTAACTGATGACCACACACTAGGGGGCTTAAAACAACAGAAACGGATTCTCTGCCATTCTGGAGGTTGGAAGTCCAAGATCAAGGTATCGGCTGAGCTAACTCCTTCCAGAGGCTTGGAGGGAAAATCTGTCCCTGGCCTCTCTCCCAGCTCCGGGGGCTGTCCGCTGTCCCTGGGATTCCTCAGCTCAAGGCAGCATCTCTCCAATCTCTGCTCTGTCTTCTCGTGGCCACCTCCCTGGGTGTGCCTCTGTGTCTCCTGTCTCTCTGGCCTTGGATTTGGGGCCCACGCTAATCCAGGATGGCCTCATCTCTATCTGCACCTTACTTCCATCTGCAAAGACCCTGTTTCCAGCAAGGTTGCATTCTCAGGTTCCAGGATGACATGAATCTTAGGGGCTGATATTGAGCCCCTGCAGGCCAAGGCTCCGGGAGGAAGGAGGCACACCCAGGACCCTGGCTCAGAGCCCGGCCCACCTCTTCACACCTGCTCCTTCTTATGCTTGGACCCATCTCTGGGCCAAGTTTATTTCCCTCTCCTGATGGCCCTGCCCCAGATGATCTCTCTCCACAAATCCTTCTGCTGTGTCTCTGGTTGCCTCCGCCGACGCCCTTTCCTGGGGTCCTGGTCCACTCGGCATCCTCTCCCTGCACCCCCAGGTGTGTGACCTGCCTGCTGGGCCTGAGCCAGCTCTGCGGGACGTTTCCAGCCTGTGCGGCAACAGTGTGTGTCTCTGACCTGGTTCTGGCTCACCGTGCAGGGGCTGGACCTGAAAAGAGCTCCAAGTCCCCTCGTATGGGGTGTGGGGAAGACCAGGAGGCCTCTGAGGGACAAATCCTGGGTGAAGGGAGGCTGTGGGCAGGAGAAGGGGTGTGGATGCTGAGGAGGGGGTGCAGGGGGGCCCTTCTTCTGGTGGGGAGGGACTAATGGCCATGGGGAAGGGGGGTATGGCAGGAGGTTGTGCTGGGGAACTAGAGCCATAGGGCAAACGTCAACCTCGTGGGTGAGGCTTTCTCACAGTTGGGGTGCGAGGGGCATGGTCCGGGGTCCAGAGGTGATTTAGTTGTGGGTTCCATGGCTAAAAATGAAGTCCAGTGGGGACAGCCAATGAGGAAAATCTGAAGAAGGCACTGCTGTGGGAGAGGTCGGTGGAGGCTGTCACGGAGCTCCCTGCCCCGTGGTCACGGGCTTCGGCTGCCCTGGTCTGGGCTTCGGCCGGCCCAGGTGGGAAGTCCCAGGTGTAGCCAGTGGAGTCCCAGCTGGCAGGGAGCTGGCCAGGAGATCAGGCAAGTCACCCGGGCCCCTGGTGCATCAGATGGGGAGGATGGTACCTGCCTCTGTAGTCACAGGGGACAATAAATGTGACCCTAAAGGAAGCCACCATTTTCGAAAATGCCCTGGGACGTGGGAAATGCCGTGGAAAAGCACGGCCCGTCCGCAGGACAGCGCTGTCTCTACAGCTCACACGGACGCTATTAACCCTGATAACAGGTAAACAGTGTGCCTGCTTCAGCTGCAAATTACACGCAGCTTTATCTCTGTTCAGTAATGCTGGCGAAAGTGACAGAGGCCTCCTGAGGAGGCCTGGTTATCGCCGGTGGCCCATGTCCTCGTTGCCGCTCAGCCCAGTTCCCCCCTAGTGCCCTCTGTCCCGGGTGTGAGGGCTAAGGCAGCCTCATGAGTCTGACAGGGACGCTCCCCTCCCCTGCCGCTTGATGCCGTTCCTGCGTCCTCCTGTGACGCCTCTCCTATTTTCCCGTCTGCACATGTGTGCCTTCTCCTACTCCTGGAATGTTCTGGATTATTCATAACAGACTCACGGTCACCAGAGAGTAGAGTTGGGTCAGCAGGAGAGCTCAGTGTTGGCTTGTGCCTCTCCCCAGGAAGGTCTGGTATGTGTGTTTGCATGTATGTGTGTTTGCATGTATGTACTTGCACTTACGTGCACACGTGCATATGCACTGTGTGGTGTGTGCCACTGAGTGTGTGTGCATGTGCACAGAGGCACGTGTGCACATGCAATCATGCTTGCACATGCATAGACATTCATGTGTGCGGTGTGCATGTGTGCTGAGTGTGTGCGTAACATGCACATCTTGTGAGCCTGTATGCACAGACGTGTTCACACACATGTATGTGAATGTGTGTGTATGTCAAGAGGGAAGACAGCCTAGACTTCCTGGAAACCTCTCAAAATCCTGAGTCCACCCCCTGCCAGACACCAGTCATGGTCACTGCTGTTTGGATGCAGCCTTTAGGGGAGGTTACGGGACATCTGGGCAAAGGCGAGGAGAGATGAAATCACAGTGAGATTTGCAGCACGTTACCTGTTTTTATTAAAAATCAGTGACACAACAGAGCGATTTCACTCTATCTTACTTAAACTATATCCACTGCATGGGTGTCAGGAGGGCGGGGGAGGGGCTGGGGAGAGGGGCGCTGCTCTGCAAGCAGCCTCTCTCCCCCTCCATAAAGCCCCCAGCTCATCTCGGCCCCATCAGAGCTGGGATTTACAGGCAGACCTGCCGACAGCTTGCTGCGCGCCTCTCTCGGTTTTATTCCTGCTATTTATCACACTGGGCCCTGCTCAGCGCCAGAGGGACAGTTAATCAGGGCAGACTTTCTACCTCGTCATCCCGGGATTCTGCCGGGAGAAAATGTGAACCGTAAAATTAAAATCGTGGGAACTGGGGAATTTGTAAAGAAGCTGATGGTTTCGGGAGGAGGGAAAAAGGGAGATTTCCCCAGCTTCCTGCCCCACGTATGGACAGACCAAAATATTGAGCTTCGGGGATTTCACACCCAGAACTCATTTTCTCTTACTGCCGTGCCATGGACCAGTTCTGAGGCAATGACTTCCAGATTTCATCCCTCCCCTCAGCTGCTGCTCGGGGGCACTCCTCCCTTCTGGAGGAAATGCAGATGTGGTCATGGCCGAGAAGCCAAGCAAAGCAGGTGAGTGCCCTGGGGAACTGCTGAGGCCTGACCTAGTCTGATTGCAGGCACAGCCCCTGCTGGCCCCTGGGGAGACCCCCAGCCAGCCCCTGACTTCACCTATGTGGTACTGGGCCAGGCTTTCCTAGAGGGGAGAGGAGACGGGGAGTGACCCCAGAGAAAGGAGCCCACGGCTGTGCAGCCTGGCTGCCCCCGCTATCGTGAGGGCGAATGTTCAAGACCCAGGAGAGCCAGATCGGCGTTTAGAGACTGAGGAGAGCAGAGCCATGGACCTGGGAGTTGAGAGCCATATGCTAGGGGCTGAAGCTCATCATCTGATCCTGGAGAGGAGGGAAAAGAGTAGCTTACAGATCCTTCTTGATCCTTCCATGAAAAACAGGGTGGGTTTTGCTTCAGGTTTACTATCACGGAGGAGCTGGTTGGACTGGGCGAGAGGGAGTAGGATACATAGAACCCAGCGCTAGCGGTGCCCCTACTGGGCCTGCAGGGTTAGGACCTGAGCTCAGGGTCCAGAGCAGGGAGAGCTGCCAGGGACCCTGGGCAGCAGCACAGAAGGAGGTTTTCTTTTCAACAACATGAAGGTCACTGCAGCTGCATTTAGAGCCCTGGTGGTGACGTGTGTGTGTGCGTGTGTGTGTGTGTGGTGTGTGCCTGTGCACCTGTGTGCATGTATACATGTGCACTTGTACATGTGTGCAAGTGTGCTTGTGTATACCTGTGTGTGCATGGTGTGCTTGTGCCCCTCTGCATATGCGTGTACCTGTGTGTGCATGCGTGTGCGTGTACATGAGTATATGTGTGTGGCATGTGCCTCTCCAGGTCTGCTCATGAAGAAGGGAAGGGCATGTGTGTCAGGCACTAGAACAAATGGTTTTCCAGATTCCCAAAGGGCAGAGCAGTCAGGCAGGAGGCAGATGCCTTCTGGAAATACGCTACGGCAGACGACACAGGTTTCAGGACCAAGGCCTCATGCCGGCCTAGGGTGGGAAGTTTGGGGAGCCTGGCATTTGGGAATGGGGTTTCCTGACTCTGGGGTGCCCAGGAGACTCCTGAAGACCAGCCTTCCATGATCTCAGAGCCTGGAGTGGGACTGGTGTCACAGAGTGGCAGTGACGGTGACAGGCAGCTCAGCTCAGAGGTGCTATGGGCTTTCCCGCACCTCCCTGGACTCGTCATTTATTGAGTCATCTCTTCAAGGTTCTGGAGGAGCTCCAGGAGGAGGGGGTGGACAGAGGGACCCAGCCTCCCTGGCTGGAGCTTGGAATGGACAATATTTGCATGGGCAGCTGTCAGTCAGGGCCAGCCGGCAGCAGTGGAGGCACCGGCCAACCTCTGGGGCTTGGGGATAGGGGCGGCCCCAGACCCCAGGGGGGCTTCTGGGGGGTGAGCCCCACAGGCCTGGCGATGAGGTCAGCATGGGGCATCCAGAGGGGAGAAAGCGGAGGCTCAAAGGCAGACCCCAGAGACCCTCCTGAGCACTCAAAGGTCCCTGTTGGAGAAGGGAATCGGGGCGGCCTGTAGGCTGATTGAAATTATTCAGCCTCAGTTGAGACTCCACTGTCTGGGCCCCCTCTCTAACAGAGTGCCTCCCAGGACAGAAGATGGTGGCTCTGGCCACAGCACCCTTCCTCCTGCCCTGGCTCCCCGGAGAGGTCAAAGCATCACCAGGGGCCAAGTGGAGGGGGTGGGTGGCAGTTTTTTTGTCAAAAATGAACCCTGGGCTCCCTGGCTCTGAGGCTGGTGAGGTCCCAGTGCCTTGGGCCTCGGATCCTGCATAGAGACAGCGCTGCGTTGGAATCGGCTCTGGCAGCCTGTGGATAGCCACCCGTGGGAAACACTTGGGGCCTGGGCTTTCTTCTTTCTCCCCCCTTTAAAACATAAGCAGGCGCCTTTGTTCCAGGGCTTAGGCGGGAGCTCCCTGGCCTCCTAATCCTCTGGTCCCTCCAGGCCCAGGCACGTACTGCTGCCTGCCTCCCGTCCCCACATGGATCTATCTGCCTGTCGCTCCTCCACCTGCTCCTGGTGGCCTGCAGGCTCAGCTCCTCCCGGGTGTCCCGGGCTCTGCCAGCTCTCCAGCTGCCCTCCAACCCTGTCCTGCCACATGGGGCTGGACTTTCAGGCTGCCCTCTGTCACCAGGCCTTGGTACCTCTATGTGGCCTCTGCTTCAACCCTACTCATGCTTAGCTGCACCCAGGGCCATGCCCCTCTGCCTAGCTGCACCCAGGTATGTGCACACACACGCATGCGCATTTCGGAATGACCTTCCCCTGCCCTGGTCTGTTACCCAGCACTGCCTTAGAGCAGCTGCCAGTGGAGCTGCCTGCCCCGCCCAAGCCAGGCATCCTGTGGGCAGCCCCATGTCCTGTATGTTTGCACAGTGCCCACTCACGGCAGATGCCCAGCAGCTGCCTACCCGGGGGTGTTTGCTGACATTCTTCTGGAACCCCGCTCTGCGGTATAGACCCACCAGCATGAAGAATCCACACATGGGCCTGGGGAAACGAGGCTCCCTCTGCTCTTCACAGGTTGCAGGTCTCATGGGGGTGGTGAAAACAGCTGCAGGAAGTGTCCGAGATCCCAGTGCCGTTTCTGTGGATTTGGAATGCAGTCTGTGATTCTGTTGTTGCTATAGGTTTACCTTCCCAATTATGTTTGGCTTAGAACAATGTTAAAATTGCTTTGCATTCCCCGAGCACACAGAGCTGGAGTGTGGGAGGAGGTGGCCGGGGATGTGCAAGCTGGCTGGGAGATGTCGGGGACTGGAAGGCTGTTGTGGATAAGCCACATGCCACTGATAACCACCTGCATGGAGACACCCTGTGAACTAACAAGTGCAAGCCAATGTGAATGCCAGCACCTGGCCAGCAAAGGGGAATGGGGCACAGGGCTGGAGGGCCCAGGGGCCCGGGCCGGAGCCTGGGGGCCAACGTTTGTCAGTGTCTATCAGGTGCCAGGCTCTGTTGCAGGGATTTCCTCCTGTTGACACATTTACCCCTAAACACCCCAGAGGAGGTGGGGACTGTGCTCATTCTCCTTCTACAGACAGGTAAAGCTGGGTACAGAGATGGGGTTGGAGCGTAGGCTCAGGAACCAGGATCAAGGGGTGACACACAGCGGCAGATCCTGCATGGGGACAGGCCTGCGTTGGAATCAGCTCTGGCAACCTGTGGACAGCCACATGTGGGGGACACTCAGGGCATGAGCTTTCTTCCTTCTCCCCCCTTTAAAGCATAAGCAGTTACCTTTATTCCGTGGCAGACCTGGATCCTGGCTCCAGAGCCTATGCTCCAACCTCCATGTGGTGCCATTCCATGGGACAGAGACTCCAAACTGAGAACCGGCTTCCTCTGGTGACCAGCGGCAGGCCAGAGGCACAGGGCACAACTCACTGTCCACCCTGCGGAGGTGGGGGACGGACACGCTGGCACCAGGACGCACCCAGCAGAGCCAGATATTGGGGTCCCAGATTGAAGAAAAAGGGCAAGGCTTTGGGGGCCACAAAAAGCATGTCTTTTTGTTTTGCAGAGGAGAAACTGGTATTTTTCGTGATGTTACCTTCCTTGGTATTTTCTTTGCACGGATTCACACGTTTTTGACTTAGAACATGCATTTTCAACTGCTTGGACAGGAGCCTGCTTGGAGCACAGTCATTCTTTGAGCACTATCACCCCATTCTTCAGGGTCCCAGCCACGCTTGGCCATCACCTGATTCCCCATAGCCCCAGAGTCCATCTCCAGAGAAAAAGTTCTCTCCCCATTAATGAACCTGAGTAAAATACAGCTTTCCCTGAAGTTCAGAGTCAGGATGTGAAGTACTAGGAATTGAAGCCTCTCTTTCCTAAGTACGATGCACAGTTGTCTGGGCCTCCTTGCTCCCTTGGCTAAATGCCCTATACAAAATCACACAGCTGGATGCAACTCACCTAGCATGTGTTGGGGTTCAAGAGAGGCATGTTGCCTGAAAGAGAGACAGTAGGCTTTTATTTCCCACTGTGATGTGAACACTGGGATTTTTATGCTGTCGTAGGATAAAGAGAGTCCCAACTCGCTTCATGGACTTCAGCCTACCCAGGTGTTTCCAACACTTCCAGACTCCTCCTCCTTGGAAGTTGGGGGCACGGGTTCTCCAGGTCTTCATCATGTGTAAGTCGGTTCTTGCTGTGTAACAAACTGCCCCATAGGTCCATGGCTTCAGACATTTACAGTCGATGCTCATTATTTGAGGATTCTGTATTTGCAGATTCATCTACTTGCTAAAATTTATTTGTGACCCCAAAATCAAGATGAAAGGTGCTTTCATAGTTCTTCCTGCACCTGTGCAGAGCAGCAAAAAAATTGCAGTAGCCAGATGCATGTGGTCCCAGCTGAGGTCAAACAAGGCCTTCCAGCCTCAGCTCTCACACTACAAAGCATCCTTTCTGAGACCTGCTTAGTGCGATGTTCTTCACGTTTTCGTGCTTTCCGTTGGGGGGTTCACTGTTTAAAAGGGCGCCGGAGCCCCGTGCAACATAGCTGGTCAGTGTTCCTGAGCCCCAGGAGGCTGTGACGTGTCTTATGGAGAAAATTAGAGGTACTTCCTCTAGTGCTGTTAGACGTGAGTTCTATGTTAACAAATTAACAGTATATATGAAACACGGTGTCTTTAAATAGAAACACCCTTAAAACAAGGTTAGGTACTGACTGACCGATGAAACTTCTGCTACCAGAAGCTTGCAGGAACTTAGCCGTGTATTTCCCCAGGAGCCCTTGGTTTAGTATTGGCTAATTCAGTGTGGACGGTGACTTGATAGAACATAACTACGGCAAATGTCAAGAAGCAACCGTATCTTGATTGTGGGGTCTGCAGGTCAGTGTCGGCTGGGCTGGGCTCCACTGGGCTGGGTGCTGCAGCTGCTTCAAGCTGTGAGCCAGCTGGGCGTGGCCCAGTCCTGCTCATGTGGAATCGGCTGGGTCCAGGGGCAGTAGCTCCCAGCAGAGGTTCTTCTCCCAGCCACGGCAGAGGTCAAAGAGGCCAAGCCCAGGTGCATAAGCACATTCGGAGCCTCTGTGTACCATGTCTGCTCACATTCCGTTGGTCAAAGCCAGCCATCCGGCCAAGCACGACGTCAGGGGGTGTAGTAATACATTTGCTTCCGTGGGAGGAGTGCAGAGTCACATGACAGACGTGGGAACAATGCCCCCTCTCCCACACTTAGATTTTGTATCTGCTTAAAAGACAGAGGTATGGGCAGGATGTCCAGGTCAACTGGCCTAAAACCTGGGTAGCTGGGGTATGGGTAGGACTGTGGTGAGGGAGCCCTGGCCCAGAGACCAGGAAGGGACCTCTCCGAGGGTGGCCCTGGGAACAGAGGATGCGGGTGGGGTGATTCACACCATTTTCCTGATGGCACCTGGACCCTCCTGGCCCTGAGTGTCTGGGTGACCGTGTCTCCCTGCAGAGACGTCTGTGTCCCATTGGTGTTGGTGGTGACACAGGCAAGCTTGCCGACCACACCAACACCAGCAGGATGAAGATGTAACCTGGAGTCTGTGCTGGGAGAGGGAGAGAAAATGAGACTAGTTGATTAATGCTGGGGTGAGGGGAGCAAGAGAAGAGGGAGGAGAGCGACCAGATTCTAAACGTTTTACTTAAGGACATCTTTCACGCTCTCACCAAGTTAAGTGTAAAGCACCGATCTTCAGGGACCCAGCCTCGCGAGCTGTGGCACTCGTCCTACAGACCCACTTGTTTTACTAAGAAGAGGAGCTTGCAGAATTTCTAGGATCATTCCGATTACGTTGTCTCCTTTCTTGAAAGCTTGTACCAAGTTAGCTTTTTTTTTTTCCCCCTTTGGCTACCTTAGGGCATCTCCCTGGTTTGTCATCAGTAAATGAACCCGCACCCTTCACATCTGGGACACGGGGCCTTTGATACCAGTGTGCGTGAGAAGAAGGGAAGAATAATTAACAAATTAATTAATTGTCCTTTGTTTCCACTTCAAACAAATGAGGCAGATTTTTTTTAACGAAACAGGTTGCACATAAAAGGCTGCTCGTGACCCTTGGGAAGTGAACATGTGTTTCTAGTGGCATTTCCAGATGTCACACCCACCCAGGTGACTGATGTGGGTACGGTTAACTCCTCCATGAGCCAAGCCGGCTTTTGCCGCCTGGCCCAAGAAGTGACGCTCCATGGAGACGCTTGTTGCTATGAAACAATCTTTTAAAAGACTCTTCCAGCAACCCCACTTCTGGGTATACACCCAACAGGGTTGGAAGCAAGGTATGGACGAGATATGTGCACACTCGGTTCATAGTAGCGTTATTCACAAGAGCCAAGAGGTGGAAAACCCAAGCGTCCGGCCACAGATGAATGGAGAAACAAAATGTGGTCTGTCCGTGCCAGAGAATATTACTCAGCCTTGAAAAGGAAGGAAATCCTGACACAGAATACACAGCGTGAATGAAGCCGGAAAACATGATGCCTCCGTGAGAGAACCCAGACCCAAAAGCACCAGCACTGTATGACTTAGACGAGGTCCCTAGAACAGTTACATTCATAGAGACAGAAATTACACCGGTGGTTACCAGGGCCTGAGAGAGGGGGATTGGGGAGTTAGTGTTTAATGAAGACAGAATTTCAGTTTGGGAAGATAAAAGCATTCTGGAGATGGAAGGTGGTGATGGCTGGACAGCAAGGCAGATGTTCCGAATGCCACTGACTGTACACTTAAGAGAGTAATGGTTCAGAGATATGTTTGTTCAGTTGATGAAAATGTGGGCCGGGCGCTGTGGCTCACGCCTATAATCCCAGCACTTTGGGAGGCCGAGGCAGGAGGATCACCTGAGGTCAGGAGTTCGAGACCAGCCTGGCCAACATGGTGAAACCCTGTCTCTACTAAAAATACAAAAATTAGCTAGGCGTGGTGGCAGGCGCCTGTAATCCTAGCTACTCAGGAGGCTGAGGCAGGAGAATCGCTTGAACCCAGGAGGCAGAGGTTGCAGTGAGCCGAGATGGCGCCACTGCACTCCAGCCTGGTGACAGAGCGAGACTTCATCTCAAAAAAAAAAAAAAAAAAATTAGCCAGGCATGGTGGGGAGTGGGGGCGCCTGTAATTCCAGCTACTCAGGAGGATGAGGCAGGAGAATCGTTTGAACCTGGGAGACGGAGATTGCACCATTGCACTCAAGCCTTGGGGACAAGACAAACTCCGTCTCAAAAAAAGAAAATGTGGCCGGAGGCTCTTGGGAACCTACCCGTGCATTTCCCCTAGGAACAGTGGTTCAGTATTTGTAAAGTCCGTGTCTGAGAGGTCTTTATGGAACATAACCACTGCAGTGAGAACAGACTGCGTGTTTAACGTTTCCATTTCACACCTTCGTGTTCCTCAGCTGGGCCCTGGATTCCCCGATCCTTTTCATGTGCAATACCCATGATCACTGATCGGGCTTGACCTCATGTTTTTAGACTTAACCATAAGGAATGATTCTCTGGTTTGATCTGGGAAACTTGAAGTTGTTCTTCTGGCCGCAGAGATCAATGAATTTCCAATCTTCGGCACCTATCGGACATGCTTTCTGGTGAAATTGATGTCCACAGGCAGCAATCTGAACACGGGGCTCTGAGTGTGTCCATTTTTACTTCATGCCCAATGATCTTATGAGAGTCTGTTGGCAGATGAGAAATAATATTTGTTGAGCACAGGGAGGGTGTGGTGGCTCACGCCTGTAATCCCAGCTCTTTGGGAGGATGAGGCAGGTGGATCATCTGAGGTCAGGAGTTTGAGACCAACCTGGCCAACATGGTGAAACCCCGTCTCTACTAAAAATACAAAAATTAGCTGGGTGTAGTGCTGCACACCTGTAATCCCAGCAACTCGGGAGGCTGAGGCAGGAGAATTGCTTGAACCTGGGAGGCGGTGGTTGCAGTGAGCTGAGATAGCGCCACCGTACTCCGCCTGGGTGACACAGCGAGACTCTGTCTCAAACAATAATAATAATAATATTTGTCGAGCACAGTATAAAGCACATACTCTTTATACTTTAGAAACAAAAGTACTTTCAAAAGCGTATGATACTGAAATCACCTTTCTGATTAAGAGACTCCTAAAAGGACAGTTAAATGAACTATAGTTTGGGAAGCCTCTTAACTGTAGGCAGGGGTTTTCCATTTACTGATGTGTTGAAGGATTTTCAGGCACGTTATGTTTGAGTCTATTTTCTACCTTTTTTCTTACCTGGTTTATTTATTTGTTTATTTTTTGAAGATGTTTTAGATAGGTTCACTCTCCTAAGAATTTTTCTTGCTATTGTAAAAACAATGGCTCTCACAGCAACTGGGCTATTGTTGAAATCAAACACCTTCCCTCTGAAGTCGTCTTCAAAGTGAAGGCTGGCTGGCCCCGGCGGTCTGAGTGCAACGCTGGGGGAAATCACGCAATCCTAGAGGTGGGTTGGTGCGCTGATGTCTCCAGGGAGCTAGGTGAAGCACCAGGCTCCCGCTCCTCGCCTTGGCAGCCCGCTGCCTGGACTCTCTGATGTGCTGGGGGCTTTTGCATCCTTTGTCCTCCCACCCACTTTCCTTTCTGGATTTGCAGAGGTCAAGGACTCCCAGGCCAAAGTCAGGTCCTCATGCACAGGCCCCGAGTTGAGCAGAACCACGAATTTATAGGACAAAGGCTGCAAGCCCTCCCCTTCCTCCCAAAAGAAGAACAAATGTAGGGATGCTGGGCTCTGGAGCCCAACGCAGCTGGCGTCAGATCCTGGATCTCACTCAGGAAGCATGTGGCCCCCACAAGTCATTGATTCCCATGGCCTCGGTTTTGTCTTCTGTAAAATGGAGCTCCTAGTTTCCAGGTGGCAAGACTGTGTGAATTAGAGTCAGCCTCTCGACTGGCCCAGGTGTGACTTCAGGCCTGCTCAGGCTCCCCTGGGCTCCCCAGGTGCCCCATTGAGGACCAACCTCGGCAGCTGCAGGCAGCCGGCACCACACTGAGCTTCTTAGTGAGGGTGCCGCCCCTGGGATCGAGTGAGAGGCGATCATAAATACAAACCCTGGCCTGGTCCACGGAGTGGCCTCCCTCCTCCTGCCCAGCCTGCTGGACTCACTGTCTGCCTGTGTCTCTTCTCATCCCGTCACCTGCTGCCACCCCACCTTGCCACTCCCCATTTGGGATCTTCAACCGTTTCTTCTTCCGGTTTCCTCCTCTGTTCCTCTCCCATATGGGCAAGGATGGGACTGGTGACCATCCCAGGGCCCCTCAGGGTGGACGAGGCTCTGTGTGGGTGTGTGGTCGCTGGCCACTGCCTCTCCTCACAGACAGTCAGGGATGCCTTTCCAAGGCCTCGCCCAGCTCTGTGCTGGTGTCTCTGAAGAGGATGCGAGGAGCGTGTTCCATGGCCGTGTGTGAGCGTGTGTGCCTCTGCACACGTGTGCACAGCATGTGGACCTGGGGCGTTTTGGCAGAGGTGCTGTTGGCCTCAACAGCAGCAGGAGAGGGTCTGGGTAGGGGAGAATCTCAAGCGGGAATAGTCTCTCTGGGGGAGTCACTGGCAGGGGAAGAGTCGGTGAGGGAAGCGCTGGTAAGGGGGACCCGGAGCAAAGAGGGAGCCAGCCACTCCAGGAACTCTGCCCATGGAGCAAGAGCAAGCTCCAATATACTGTGCAAATACTATATGACTTGACTTCTACAAGGTCCCTAGAACAGTTAAATTCATACAGACAGAAATCAGACCGATGGTTACCCATCAGTAACCCACTGCTAGTTCTGAGAAGGTGAGCCGGGGGGCAGGGAGTATCACCTAGCCTCAGTCCTGAGCTGGGGAGGGCACAGGCCCCGTCCTGCTGGGGATATGAGCGTCACAGGTACTGCCACCGTGGCCTCTACCAGCGGGGATATGGATGTGGGCGTCGGTGAAATCAGAGCAGACTGTATCTCCGCCTCTCGAGGCTGTCGGAGGCTTTTTGTGGGTGCGGCTCAGGGAACCGGGGGGAAGCAGGAAGGCCTGTGGGTCACCTGTGGGTTGGCATGGCTGTGGTGATGTGCAGGGGACAGCAGCCCCGTGTGAGGGACAAGTAGAAAGTTGAGACCAGCCTAAGAGGGCTCTAGGCCCCAACAGCGGAGCTGGCTCTGCCCTGATGCCGTGTCCCTGCACTTGTTCCTGGATGCGAAGGCTGGGCGGGGGCAGACACAGGTGGAGAGGGGCTCCCAGACCAGGGTGGGTCTGCAGGAGGCCGTCCTGCCCCCGCGAGCTCCCCCGTGGCACCTGCCCTCCCTCACCTTCCCTCACTGCAGGGGCTCCAGGGGAACTGTGACTTCAGGGTGTGATTGTGGAGACAGGAGAGTTTGTGCTGGTGCCACACCCAGGAGCCGCCTACAGTGCACCAGGCACCTTCAAGGGACAGAGAGGGAGGCAACGAGGAGAGCGAGGATATTGTTGCAGGTGGAATCTGTCTCAGCACAGTGGCTGCCTTGTGGACCCATTTCTTAAGGCTGAGTGTGGGGGTTGACCTGGACATTCAGTTGTACAGGAGGAGGGAGTGTGGGGATGCCGTGGTTTTGTGGTGGCCGCACCAGGTGAAGTGCCAGCCGTAACCAGCAGGCCCAGCTCCATCTGCTGGGGGCACGGGGTCCAGTCAACAGCTGCTTTGGAAAAGAAGTGGCCGGGAGGCAAAGCATCCTCAGGGAAGTGTGTGCACGTGTTCGTGTGTGCATATGTGCATGTGTACATGTATGTTCATGTGTGCATGCCTGTGCATGTTGCAAATATGTGTGTGCGCATGTGTGCGTGTGCAGGTGGGGTTTGTCAGATGGCGTGAGTGGATGTGCCATGAGGAGCCTTGCCTTCTCTGCTCATTGCGCTTCCTATCTCAGGATGTTTCCCCAACAGGGTCCTTCTTCGGGGGTCTTAGCTGTGTCCTAACAAGGGTCTCCACGGTTAAGAGTGAGAAACGCTGTTAACGAAGGTGCCGTGGGCTCCGCCCACACTTTCTTGGTGCCTTCGATGGGATAGTGTTCATCAGGAGCATCCACGAGGCAAAATCACTGGCTGCGTTCCCGAGCGTATTCAGCCCCACAGCTCCCCTGGTTTGTGGGAAATCTCGCAGGACTGGTGTTGCAAGGAGCAGGCACAGCCCGGGAAGGTCCCCTGCAGTCGCCCCTCAGAGACAGGGGTGCTTCCCGCCAGCCCACCTGTGTGGGGACCTTTCTACCAACAGGGTCAAAGGATGTCTCCCAGGACCTTAGAGCCTCAGCCGCTCTGCTCCCTAGAGCAGGCTCCCTGAGATGGTGCTGGGTGATGCGGAATGGAGCCTCTCTGGCTGCATTGCTTCCCCGGACACATCAGGATCCAGATTCTGAGTGGGCCCATCTGGGCAGGGGCCCCCCGTCCGCATCTCTTACCAGCTAAAGGGGAGGCACAGCTACTGCTCTGAGCACCATACCTGGAGGACTGAGGATGTAGAGAGCTTCGGGAGCAGCGGTAACTGAGGGTCTGCAGGTCGTCAGAGCCAATTCCCTCCTTCTGCAGATAAATGAACTAAGAAAAGGGACTCTGGGGCCGGGCATGGTGGCTCACACTTGTAATCCCAGCAAACTGGGAGGCCGAGGCGGGTGGATCACCTGAGGTCAGGAGTTCGAGACCAGCCTGGCCAACAGGATGAAACCCCATCTCTACTAAAAATACAAAATTAGCCAGGCATGGTGGTTCATGCCTGTAATCCCAGCTACTTGGGAAGCTGAGGCAGGAGAATCCCTTGAACCCGGGAGGTGGAGGTTCCAGTGAGCCAAGATCACACCACTGCACTCCAGCCTGGGCAACAAGAGTGAAACTCTGTCTCAAAGCAAAACAAACAAACAAACACTCAAAGTAAGTAGAGATGTGCTGTCCCCTCCAAAATTTGGAAATGAGGTGGGGTTTGGACAAGTAAGTCAACTGTGGGCCAGGGCAGTTCTGGGGTTCACACCGAGGCTTCATCAGTTCACGTTTGGACTCCAGTTCCCTCACTGGTAAAACAAGGATGATAGGTGCCTGCCCCATCGGCTGGAAGCAAAGTCTTATTGGAACCACAGAGCACCGTGTCGCGAGTGCTCCCGGCCTGCCTGCCGTTGGCTCTTCGTTGTTGTTACCTCTCAGGGATACCAGTTTAGAATGTGGGTTGTTCCCCAGCCCCTGAGGTTTTATTTACTGTTCAAGCAAGAAAGACATGGCGCGTTCATGAGAACACCTCCTCTCCCAGCAACTGTGACAGCCGTCCTCAACTGTCTGCCTCCCCTCTGGGCCCTGCCTGCATGGGACAAGTATGACAAGGGGCTGGGATGCTGCCGGGAAGGTGGGCCCCACGACCTGGCCCTGAAAGTCCTCACACCCCAACCAGCCCTTCTGCTCCTCTCTCTCCTCAAACCCAGCCCACCAGCACCCGTGTCCCCCAACTCACTCTTGCCAAAAGCCCCTGGTTCTGCTTGTGGGCTGTGTCTCCCTCTCCTCCCCGGCTCCAGGCCATAAGTCCCGCAGCCTTGCTCTCTCCTCCTCCCCTCTCTCCATGATTCCTTCAGCATCACACCGGTCACCGTGTCTATCTACCCACTGCAGCGAGAGCCCTCCCCTCACACCACCTTCCCAGGCGCAGGCCTGGCGCCCACCCCTCTTCGAAGCAAGATCCCTGGAAGGGGTCTCTGCCCTCACCATTCCTGGTCCTCTCCTCCCCACATCCTCTTCTCCTGCCCTCCTCATCTCCACTGCAACTGTCCAGTGTCTTTCGGAACCCCCTGGGCCCCCAGTCTCCCCCTCTGTCCCTTCACTGCTCCCTCTGCTCTTGCTGCCTTCTAAGTTGGGATTCATGGCCCTCCTGTCTTCTCCCCCTTCCTTGCTCTGTCCATCCCTTGGCTGTGAGTGCCGCCCCAAGGTTGATCCCAAGTGAACAGCTCAGCAGGGTCTACCTTGGAAACTCCCTCTTTATTTACCCCGTGGCCCTGCTGTGTCCTATTGGGCCTCACGGATATCTCAGGCTTTGCCCCTCTGAAGGAAGTGAGGATCTTTTAGGGCACCATCCTTGGTAGCTGTGGACACAGCTCCAGGCCGGGCGGGAGGTGCCTCCTTCCTCTGGGGAGTGCAGTGCCGCCTGGGGAGGGAGTCACGCGGTAACCAAGAAGGCTGTTGGGGCCCCAGGGGGTTGACTCCATGCTCAGCTACACACTGTGGGTTCCCAGTGAGCACTGGGGCCACACAAGCCCCTCTGGACCCTCCCCACTGCAGAGGGTTACTGTGGAGGGGACTTGCTCAGGGAACTCAGAGGGAGCTGAGGCCTCAGGGATGAGAACCAGCTAGGACGGAGTTAGGCCTGGATGAAGGTGCTCCAGGAAGAGGGGTTTGCAGGGTGCAGCGGCCTGGGCAGAAGGATCTGGGAATGTTCTAGAAGCTGACAGAGACCCATGCGCCTGGAGGGTTTAGTGTAGCAAGAGGAGGTGAGAGAGGAGGGTGAGGCATAAGAGGCCTTGGGTAAGGAGCACAGATTTTATTTTCCAAAACCAGGAAGCTTTCGGAGGGGTTAGCAGGGTGTGAGTGTCACCTGATACATGTTAAACAGCAAGCCATCGGGCGACAGGGTGGGGCTGGCCCAGGGTGTCAGTGCACAGCAGAGGCCACAGGGAAATGCGTCTCCCTCTGGGAACTTGCAGACAGTTGACCATGGTGGGGAGGGGCTTTGGTGACTAAATGGGTAGGGGCTGCCTTCCAGGAGCAGAGATGGGGCAAGTCAGGGTACACCAGCATCCGTCCAGGCAGGCCAGGTTTGAGGATCCCAAGGGATGACCCCAGGAAGGACATGAGGCGGCAGCTGGAGCTCTGGCCGGGCCCGATGGGGAAGACGGAGCCACAGACCTGCCTGAGGCCAGAGGGGAGAGGAGAGCCAGGGCTGGACCGAGCCCTTGGAAGCCTGGGGAGGGGGTGGTCCTAGTCAACGAGGCTCAGTGGGCACCACCCTGGAGACAGGAGGAAGCCCCAGGCCAGTGGTGACTCAAGCTGGAGAGCATTTCACAGGAAGAGCATGGCTGGCAGGTGGCAGGGCCCATGGCTGCTGAGAGTCGAGAGCTCAGTTGTGGGGGGAGCAGGGGGACTTTGGGGCAGGCTCCGCCAGCCTGGCTGGCTGTTCTTTCCTGCCAAGCCCCAGCTTCACTTCTGGGGACAGGGGCTCCCTGGTTGTGGACTTCCTTGTCCATCTCCTGGTCAGTGCTGAGGGAGAGACACTCACCCCTGTGCTCCTGGGACGGGCGGGGGGCCCGGACAGGCTGTGATTCCCACGCCACCTGTCCTGGGAGAGCCCCTACTGTGTGTTCATTCATCACATAATGTACAGCCTGGAGGATTCTGCTCTGCAACTGGGGAGGGGTGAACAAGATCTGCCCCTGGCTGCAGGGAGCTTCTGCTGTGAGCAGGAGACAGGGAGGGCTGAAGGCTGTGCAGCACCCTGGTATGGGGTGAGTGAGGGTGCCTAGAGGGTGTCCATAGAAGGGGCTCCTAACCCTGACTGAGGGGCAGGGAGGTCTCCTTGGATGAAGGGGTGCCTGGGCTAGGGCTGCAGGCTGGCTGGCCCTTGCCAAGAGAGGAGAAGAGGAAGGCATTCCGGGTGGAGGGCATAGTGGCTGCACAGGCCTCAGGGAGCTGGGGGCATGTGGCATGCTCTGGGTAGCACAGTGATTGAGTGTGCACCTGGACCGGGCATCCAGGACGGGGTCACCAAGAGCCTTGTGGACGACGGAGATGTTGCAAGGGGATTTGCTGATGGACAGCCCTGCCCAGCAGTGACTCCACTGGGCTCGTTCCTTGTCCGTTCCTTGAACAAGTGTGTATCGAGCTGACCTTGTCTATGGGCACTGAGCGGTCAGAGGGCGGCAGGCATTCCTGGGAAAAAGCAAATGGGATGAAGGGGTGGGGGCCGCGTTTGCACAGGGGGCAGTGTCCAGCGTGGAGAGGCAGCGGCGTTTGAGAACGACGCCTGGGAGATAACCCAACCCCAGGTGCTGGGTTACCGGCAGCGCTGGCAGGATGTGACTTCCATTTTAAAGGAATCCCTTTGACTGCTGTGCTGAGAATAGCCAGGGGGTGGGCACGGAGGTAGAGAGACAGCAAACGTCCGGCGGAGATGGTGGCGCCGAAACACAGTGGAGGTGGGGTTGGGGTCTGTGCGGCGGGATCTGCACAAGCGTTGAAAGCAGAATCATCCTGGCGTCCTGGTAGATGGGGGCGTGGCGAGGACGGTCAAGGAATTGAGGACAACGCCACGAACTTGTACCTGGGAACCTGGAAAGATGCGGCTTCCACGGGGAGACCGCAGGACATGAGGAGTTTGGTTTTGGACATGTGACACCGAGACACGTTTGAAAACTCTGGTGGGGGTGACTAGTTGGCCACTGGACCCAAGAGTCTGGAGTCTGGAAGGAGACCGGGGCTGGAGGCAGAAAGAGGGGAGTTCCTGGCACACGGGGCACCCAAAGTCCCATCGCAGGGGCTGGCCTGTCCCGTGCCTGTGAGGACTCTTTCTGGTGTAGATACCGCCTTCTCCCTATGACCTCACGTGGCCTCTTCTGTGCACCCCTGGAGAGAGACAGAGACAGAAACACAGAGAGGGAGAGGAAGACAGAGTGCATATCACCCTGCTGTCTCTTCCTATAAGGGCATCAATCCCATCCGATGAGGGTCCCTGTGACTTCACTGAACCTTAATAACCTACTTATAGGCTCCACCTCCAAATGCAGCTACACAGGGGGGTCAGGGCTGCAACATATGAAGTTAGGGAGGGGGCACAATTTAGACCCTAACAGGTGGTGATGGAGAAGAAAGAGCCAGGGTGCACCCCGGGTTCCCGCCGCTGTGCCCAGGCAGACAGGAGCACTGCTGGGGTGAAGACCCAGCATCCGCCCAGCCTGGCCCCTCCCAGCCTGAGGCTGCTGGACCCTGGGCCTTGCCCATACCGAGTGTCTGCCTGGCAGCTTCTGCAGATGAAGGGGTGCGTAGGGAGCGGGAGGACAGAGGAGGCAGCCTGGGCCGGGAAGCCCTGGGTGAAATGCAGAGCCCTCAGCAGCTGGCTCGGGCAGGTGGGCCCCTGGGCTTCCTGGAGGCACCGGCCTGAGTGTGAGGCCGGCCCTCTGCGCCCTTGGTGGGGAGGGCTGGGCACAGAGAGGCAGCGGGGGTGCTGTGGCAGCACAGGACGGAGGGAGGGGTTGAACGTGTGGGGGGGGTGGTGGGCATCTTGGTCACAGTTGCCAGCGAGGCCACAGGATGATTTATCAGGAAGACGAGGCTGTGCTGCTGTCGGTGGCCAGCCCTCCCCGCGTGCCCGTCCCAGCTGCTGTCTGCACATGGCTCCCCCTGCCTCCCTGTCTCTCTTCTGCCTCTCCAGAGCAGCTATCATCAGAGGGCCTTCTCAGGACCTCTCCTCTCCCTCCTCGGCTCACACCCTTCTCCCCAGGCCCCAAGTCCCACCTCTCTCAGCCCCTTCAATGCTCTTCTCCCCTCTCTGCCCCTCCCTGGGTGCCTCTGTCCTGCGTGAGGCTGGAAGCCAGCAGCTGGCAAGGCCCCCTCCTCATCTCGTCTGGGCAGCACCTAGAATTCTGTTGGGAGCTGCTGAGCCTGTGGAACATGGGGCCAGTTGCTGAGGACCAGGCAGCTTGGGGTGGGGCGTGGGTACCTGGAACCCACGAGCCTCATGGGCCGCCCTCACGGGCCCTTCCGGCACCTGATCACTTCCTTCCCCTTCTCTCTCTCTGCCCTTCTCCCGAGGCCTCAGGGAGACCTCCCCACCACAGGAGGAGAGAGCATGGCTGCTGCCCTGGCCTCAGGCTTGCCAGGGGCCTGCGTCATCTTGCTTGGTCCTATGGTGACCGCGTTGGGTGCGCCCCTGGGGTCCTGCATGCCCTGGTCAGGGGTCCATGTTCCTTGTGTCCTCAACTTCTGGGGCCCCCTCCTGTCACCCACTGCCAGCATGGGTCATTTGAGCCTCACCTCCTGTCCAGGTGAGGTCCTGGGCCCTGTCCCTCCCCCCACATGCTTTCTCCAGGGGGAGGGGCTGAGAGCTGCTGTCCTGCCAGTGGCTGTGGCCCGTGGGCTCTGGAGAGGCCCCTAGGCTTGGCAGGCAGCCCAGGCCCAGCCTCCTTCCACACTGAGGGGGCCATCCACTGCAAGCGGCCCCACTTCTGACACGAGCCTCAAGTATAGAGGCTTCCAGAACCACTCTCAGGCCCGGTTGTTCGCTAGAGGACCTCAGCCCGGCAGTCATGGTTCTCATGCTCAGGGTTCATTACGGCTAAAAGACACAGGGTGGAACCAGCCGAGAGAAGCAGCTGCGGAGGTTAGGGCATGGAGGCCTGTAGGTTAGGGCACGGAGCATCCTGCCGTCTGCTGTGGAGCCAGGACGGTGTCATCTTCCCAGCACTGATGTTTGACAGCACGTGGGGAGGCTCACCCAGCAGGGAAGCCCCTCGGCCTTCATGCCCAAGTCTTCACTGGCTTCACCACGGCGGCTCGGGAGGTATCCAAGGCTGACCTGAGTCTCCAGGCCTTCTAGAGGTCAGCTGATCCCGTGAGACCCCAGCCCCCACATCACATTGTTACTTGCTGGCTAGACCAAGACCCCGAGTAAATAAAGACCCTCATCAGTAGAGGCCGTTCAGGGGCTTAGACATCCCCTCCTAGAAGCTTAGGGCAGAGGCCTGGCCCTCCTGTGGCAGGGGTGAGATTCCTCACGGCACGCCTCTTTCCTCCACACTCCCCTCCGGTGGCCGAGCTCTTGAGCTGCAGAGCAGCGGCTGGGAGGCAAAGTGGTTCCCGTGCACTTCCCTCCCCAAGGCCTGCCCTGCCTGCTGACGGTGGTGCCGTGGAGACCCCTGTGAGAATGTGGACCCCTTCTCCTGGGTTGGGATGGGGGCAGACCTAGGCGCTGGACAGAGCCTGGACATGGCTGTGGAGGGGGAAGGTCCCGGGGGACTCTAGCAGGCTGGCTGGCAGAGGACCCCGCCCAGCAGCTCTGGGGCCGCTGACTCACTTCCCTCCCATGCTCCCTTCGTGGGTTGGGGCGTTCTAATTGGGAGTCCCTGACTTGGTGCTGCACATATGTTCTGAGAAACTTGTAGATAAACAAGTATTTTTAAAAATGGCAGTAGATTTGAAATGCACTCAGAAACTTTCCATTTCCACGTTAAAGGGACCTTTTGTAAAGTGACTCACCGGCCAATTTGTGTTTTTTAAACATCAGATTTGCCTAAAAGGAGGCACACCTGTTAACCATCTTTTTGTGTGTGTGTGTGTGAGATGGAGTCTTCCTCTGTTGCCCAGGCTAGAGTGCAGTGGCATGATCTCAGCTCACTGCAACCTCCGCCTCCCGGGTTCAAGCGATTCTCCTGCCTCAGCCTCCTGAGTAGCTGGGATTACAGGAACACGCCGCCATGCCTGGCTAATTTTTTGTATTTTAGTAGAGATGGAGTTTCACCGTGTTGCCCAGGCTGGTCTTGAACTTCTGAACTGAGGCAATCTGCCTGCCTCGGCCTCCCAAAGTGCTGGGATTACAGGTGTGAGCCACCGTGCCCGGCCCCTGTTAACTATCTTACAGCACTCATGAGTCTGCTTGAGGAGAGGATGCCAAGACGCCAGGGCGCCCAGAACTCACACGAGCAGCCCTGCCTTTGATTTCGTTGGTGCTTTGTGTGTTTCAAAATGCTTTCCTACTTTTCACTGCGTATGATCTCACAACCACACTGTGAGGGGGATTGCAGATGGGAGGTGGGTATCACTTCTCCCGTTTAGAGATGAATGTGCTGAGGTCCGGAGATGAAGGGGCTTCCCCAAGATTGCCCTATGTAAAAGTGGCAGAGCTGCAGGCATTTGTGAACCTCGGAGCGCCTGAGTGCCTCTGAATTCTGTGTACGTGTGTGTGCACCTGCACACAGGCAACCATTGTGAGCACTGGGTGGTCCTCGTTGCCTGCTGTGCGCTTCCGAAGCTCCTGTTTGACCTCCCGCATCTGCAAGAACCCGGCCAAGACATAGGTCTCGGCAGTGGTGAGGCTTTGGCTCATCTCTGGTTTTCTGGAAACCCCTCTGACGATGGCCATTTTCAGGAGATACGTTGGCACGGGAGAGCACAGAGCAGTGGGTGGCATCCCAACATGGGGCGAGGCCTCTCACAGGGAAAAGGCATCTTAGCAGCTCGAGAGACAGATGAGCCATTCCCAGCCACGTGTGCCTAAAACATCCATATACACGTGTGTGCACAGGCATGGCCGGGCAGCCCACAGAGGTGAGGAGGGGGCGTGGGGAAAAATGAAATCATGGATAATTGCTTAGCTGCCATGGGAATGTCGCCTGCTAATTTACAGCATTAGGAGGACTCGGGATGCCACGTTTCCTCCCAAGCTTGGACGATACGGTCCCTTGACACCAGCAGACGTAATTATCCACATCTAACTGAGGGCTTGTAAAATCTATTTGTCTAGCAGAATGTGAGTATAATTGCTATAAATTAAATAAGGATACATTTGTAGCTGGGTGGTGACCCAGTCTGAGCTAGCACAGAGAAGGGTGCCATCTCCTCAAACCTACCGCCTGGTACCAGGTCTCATGGGAAGGGGATGGGTCTTCGTGCCATGTCCTCCCTCACTTTTTGGGAAGGAATTCCTCTCCCAAACCTCCTTCGCAAGCAGCAAGTCTAAGGAGAGTGGATTTGCCACCCAGACTTGGGGGATGCCAGGGCACTTGGCACAGCCACATCCATCCCTCTCTGTCTTGGTCTTAGTCTGCCACTTCCTGATTTTCTCCCAGATCTCCGTGCCAAGAAGCCTCCCTGAGCTGGGATGCTGGCCTGAGACTTGGCCCCACAACTGACCACCTTCACATGTCTGGGCATCTATGTCTGTGCCTTTCTTCTTGCTCTTGGCCAGAGGTTGCAGGCTCTTGGCTGACACACACGGCTTTCTCGCTTGGCACGGTGTGGATCCTTCTTTATAAAATTGCTCAAGGAGATTATCTAGTGCAGGGAAAATTAGGGGCAGTTACCTTTCTTTTGCTGTAGGAAGAACGTGGCCAACTTTTAGAGTGGGAAACGTGTGTGCATGCGTGTGCATGGGTGGGTGTGCAAGGAGGGAGGATTAGGCAGCTGGATGGAACACATACATCCCCGCGATTGGAAAAAACGTTTTGTTGTTGTGGTAAAATATGCATAACATAAAATGTGCCATCTTAACCATTTTTAAGTGCACTGTTCAGTGGCATTAAGTACTCACCTTGTTGCGTGGCCATCACCATCCATCTCCAGAATGTTCTCATCTTTCTAACCTGAAGCTCTGTCCCCAGGAAACACGAAGCCCCCTACCTCTCTCCCCAACCCCTGGCATCTCCATTCTACTTTCTGTCTCTGAATCTGATGACTCTAAGGACCTCACATAAGTGGACTCACACAGGATTTGTCCTGTTGTGACCGGCTTACTTCACTCAGCGTCATGTCCTCAGGGTTCTTCCATGTTGTGTGTGTCAGAATTTCCTCCCATTGTAAGGCTGGTCATATTCCCTCTATGTATGGAGCACGTTCTGCTTCTCCATTCACCCATCCGCGGACACTGGGCTGCCGCCCCGTGTGGCTATTGCGAGTGATGCTGCCGTGAACACGGAGTGCACTTCTCTGTTGGAGTTGCGGCTCTCAGTTCTCTTGGGGCTGTACCCAGGAGCGGGGTTGCTGACCATATGGCAATTCCATCTGATTGTTTAAGGAACCGCCAAACCTTCCTTTTCCACGGCAGCGGCGCCATCTTCCATTCCCACCAGCAATGCATGAGGGTTGCAACTTCCCCACACCCTCGCCAACGCCTTGTTACTTTCTGTGCTTTTGATAGCAGCCATCCTAATGGGTGTCAGGCAGCCCATTGGCTTGTAGTCAGGACTCTTCCCTGGTTGGGCATGTTCCTCTGAGAAAGAAAAGACTTGGGGAACAGCTACTTTTCAACACCCGGGGACAAGCCAGGCCGCTGGTGCTCTCTGGAAGGGATTGTAACAGGGCCAGGGGTGTCCTCTCTGATGTCCTCAAGGACTGCAGAGCCAGACCCTTCTTTCTTGAGAGCTTCAGCTGAGGCACCCCTGAGCAGGAGTGAGTATTCTGCCTCTGACCAGGGGTTTTAGGAGAGGCTGAGGGGCCAAGAGACTTACAGGAAGCAAGGAGAAGCTTCTCTGCCTCTGTTATCTTCTCTCGTCTCCCTCAGGCTGTGCAGATGACATAGGCAAAGTCACAGCCACTTATCCCCTTTCCTGCCATCCCGGCAGAGCACCTGGCTGCCCCTTCCACCCTGCCAGGAGAGATGTGCCCCTTATGCAGAGCTGGGGAGAGCAGCAGGGACAGGGTGGGGCCGCCTTTCCACTCCCTGCTATGCGAACCCTGCTGCAAACCATGCCAAGGGGCCCGGGGCTCACCAGGCAACTGTGGTATTCCTCTGATGCGGGTAAGGAAGGTGGGTCCTGCCCAGCCTGCCAGCCAGGTGCAGCCATCAGGAGGGAGAGCCACATCCCCAAAACAGCACATCCCCTGGGCCCACAGTTTTCCCTGCAGACTTTCATGGCAAGGGGGCTGCTCTATTTGTGTTGCTTTAGATTCTAAAGTTAACAAAACAGCCAGCTGTGCTTGTCAGTACCAAGGGGTCAGCAATCCAGGCAGATAGGTCCAAGCGGCTGCTGAAGCCTGAGCGGCAGCCCCATCCCAACCTGGAGGGACGGGTGCAGGGAGGGCCGGCCTCCACTTCCCCTGCAGCTTCGCTCCCCCCAGGAGGCTACTGGGATTGGCCCCAGGGTTCACCTGCTGGCCCCCGTGGGAGGGCGAGTGTCTGCACTCTCTCTGGTCACCCCATTGCAGGGGCCACACCAGAAGTGCTGGGCCACGTCGCTGTCTTGGATCCTGGAACCAGTGGGCATCCTTGATGGATAGTGGGGGCTGACAGTGAGAATGGGGGCTGTGATGCTGTCCCTGCCCTATACTATGCCTAGCAGGAGAGCTGGAGGGCCTGCTAGGGAAGAGGCTTTGGGCTTGGCGGTGGGCAGAGCAGGAAGGGCTGGTTTGGCAGGGGCCACGGCCAAAGCACCTCGGACCAGAAGAGGGAGGGAGCTCTGAGTGCAGTAACTGCCCCCAGGTCCACTCCTTGACCGAGGGCTGCAGGTGATTCCAGCTGCTCCCAGGGGGGATTCCAGCTGCCCTTTGGCCCTCCCAGGTGAGCTGAGGCCTGTCTGTGCAGGTGGCAGCCCTTGGCCTTGGGGGGGCACCTGTGGGCAGCCCTGCCTTTCCTGGGGGTGCCGGAAGGACTCCGTTGCACCACATGGGCCCTGGAGTGCAGGTGAGAGGAAGAGGAGGAGGCAGAAGGAGGCACACGTGTGGCCTTTTCCAGCCTCCTCCTGGAATTCTGGGGCCCATGTCAGTGGAGAGGGGAGCAGAGACTCTTAGAGTCTGGGGGCATCTGCAGGTGAGGAGGTGGGAGGGGCCTGCTCCAGCGTGGCGGTTGGGGGGGGGGGTTCCCCTGGGGTCTGTGGCATGCTCAGAGACCCCTGCAGTCCCTCTCCCTTCCCCCACAGCCCCAGCATGTGCCGGCTGCCCTTTGCAGAGACCCCTCCTTGTGACCCACACAGACTCTGCCTCCCCCAGGGCCCAGATGAAAGTAGAGTTTCATGTAAACGTCAGGCAGGGAGCCGACTCCGCCCCACCCCCTCCCTCTGAGGACCTGCTCCCCATGTGCCCATTGTAACTGAGCTGCATGCGATTGTGTGACTGTCCTGCCACTTGGCCGTCTAGCTGCCCACCCTGGTGGCCCCAGGAGCCGGCAGAGTGGCTTTGGAAAGCTTGGGGCTGCCTGCATGCACACACCACACACAAGGCGGGAGATTCTCTCTCCTCCATCTGCGTCTGCTGTGCTGAAATACAAGAGCTGAGATGTCCAGGCCTTCCAAGTTTCCTCAGCTCTTCCACAGCAGCTAGGGTTGGCCTCAGGCATGCACAGTGCCCCCTTCTCCCTGAGTGGTGGGGGGAGGTACTCTGAATGACCCCCAGGATCAAAAACTGGACCTTGGGGTATTTAGCCCCCTACTTCATGTGGGGATCACTCAGGGTCCAGCCATGGGCAACCTCCTAAAGGCAGGACTCTTTGTGCCAGGGACTGGCTCTTTGGAACTCATCTGGCCTTAAACGAATACAAAGATTCTACCAGGTATTGCTGGGCCTCAGCCCAGGCACCTCGGCAAAGGCAGTCCTTGTAGGTGGCACTGGGCAGATTGCACCCCCAAGTGGTCTCAGAAGTCACTTGAATTCCCCAGACTCAGAACCCCGTGATGAAATTGCAGCCTGGTGGCCCTGGGATTGGTGTGGGTCTTCGTCAGCATGCGGACCATGGCGGTGAGCTGGGGAGGCTGCCCTGGGGAACAGGCCTGTGCATTGGCAGCTGGGGACCTCAGAGGCTCAAGAGCCCTCTGTGGACGGGAGCTGGACTGCGACGGCCCCTCCTGCTGCCCTGGCTCCTGCCACCTCGGGCTCCGTCCCAGACCCACTGTCGGGGTTGCTGCACGGTTCCTCCCCACTGAATGGAAAGATGTCAGCAAGGAGCTACAAAGCCCATCTTTTCACCAGAGCCTGTTCGCACCAGCGGGAGTGCAGAGGGTGTTCAGTCCTCCCGTGGGCATGCTGTCTTCCCAGGTGCCCGTCCTCTTGGGGGTCTGCTGCTTCCCCCACACAGCAGTTCCTCAGCTCCGCCAGGCCGGACCTCACAGGCCTGTCTTTACTGTTTCTGAGTCCGCAGCCTGGAGCAGGCAGGCAGGTGAACAGACAGCCAGACGGACAGTCAGACACAGGCTTAGGAAGCCGAGAGCGCAGGGAGACCAGGAGGGGTGGAAGGGATTCACACGGAGCTTTCGCCCTGGGGCCTGGACGCATGGGGCACTGTCCCGCCATATTTGCATATTGAAATACATGCTGAGGGGCTTTGTGGGGAAGTTCTGTGTGTTAATCCATCTTCCTATGGAAAGGAGGAAATTATTCATAATTAAAAAGTAATAATAATGTGGTGTGAAGGAACTCGCTGTACATTACCCAGAAGGAAGGGGGTAGGGTGGCCAATCTATTTTTAATAGTCTCTATGGCAACAGAGATTTTGTTTACAGTGATTTTTTTTTACCCCTTGTTCTTCAGCAAGGCAATTGCTGATTTGCATTTTATTAGAAAATGCTGCCGCAAGTCCCTGATATGGACGGGAGTGGGGCCCTGAAGGGGACTCCAGGAGGGCCCTTGAGAACCTGCCTGAGCCTCTTCTGGGGGCTTTGTGGACCCTGGGCAGAATAACAAGGCTGAGGCCAGCTGAGCTGGTGGGGAGCTTCCTTCCAGCTGCCTAAACCCAGCCGGGTCCCCTCTGCCTGGTCCTGTCCTGCCCCTGCTGCCCCTGAGACACAGCTTCACAGCCCCCTACATACCTGCGCTCCTACCCCCAGAGCCCATGCCACCTGCCCAGGGCACCACTACCCGCCTGTATGAGGCTAGTAGGGGCCACTTGGCACAGAACCCAGGCCCCAGCTGAGGTGCAGATGGGATGGCAGCCGCCTGCCCTGTGGCAGCCAGTGCACGTGGCTGCTGGCCAGGCCGCAGAAGGACGGCCCGGGCTGGGTGCCCAGGTGCGAGCTCTTCCTGGACCCTGTGGGCTCGCGGCCTGCTGCTCCGCAGGCTGCCTTCCAGCCCTCTCCCCTCTGCCTGTCGCCCAGGTGTGCACCTGCAGAAGGGTCTCTCACTGGGGCTGCAACGCTGCCCGTGCCCAGAGTCTCCTTCCCACTGGCTTCAGAGTCTCCACGCTCCAGGTGGAAACCTGGTCCCCGGTGAAGTATGGCCACGGGAAGAGAAGAGCTCATGGCCTGGGCATCCTGGGTGGGAGCAGGGATGCTGCGGCTCCAGGGATTCCCTGCTGTTTGTGTGGGGCCTCAGTAGCCCAGGTGTCACTTTTGTGTTGTGGTTTCTCGCCACGGCTGTGGAAATTCAGAAAGCCTCTGGATGCAGCAGGTTCTGGAAGGAGAGCCAGGTGCATGGTCGTTCTTCCACTCAGAGACTCCACATCCTGCCTTTGGGATAATTTGGAGTCTAAGTCAAGGAAATTGAGAAAGTGCAGCCTTTGTAACCAGAGCAGTTTCTTGGCTGGCACAGAAATGGGCACCGCAGGGGAGGGGTGCCCCGGCCTGCCCTCTGGAGGCTGGGTCTGGGCTGGTTTGAGGTTTTTGTTTTGGTCTCTCGCATTTCAGTTCCCCCTCCTCCTCCTTGCTTTGAAACCAGCAGAGCCTTTTGGGAAAATGCTCAATTTTCCTTTTTAGGAGAGGTGGACGGAGACAGGGCAGAAGCAGGCTGGTTCCTCTGGCTGCAAGAGTGTGGAAGGGAGGCTGGAGGGTTGGGCGGAGAAGGGCTCAGGGTCAGAGAGTGGTAGCCACCCCTTTACTGTGGGCTGGAATCATGCCACACACATACACAACACGTGCATACGCACCACACATACATTCATACACACATGCACCATGCCCTCACATATATACACACACATGCATAGATGCACACACACATACATACACCACACACATACGCCACACACACATCACGACACGTGAATACACACCACACACATTTATACACATGCACCATGCCTTCACACATACACACGTGTGCATACACACACATACACATATACCATATACTCACACATATCACACACAACACATGCATACACACCACACACATTCATACAAACCATGTCCTCACATATATCACACACAACACATGCATACACGCACACATTCACACACACATAACACCATGCCTTCACATACATACACACATGTGCATACACACATACATCACACAGAACACACATATCACACCCAACACATGCATACACAACACACATGCATTCATACACACCATACCCTCATATATACACATGTGCATACATGCACACAGATACACAATACATTCACACATATCACACACAACACGTGCATATATGCCACACATTTATATACACACACCACCCCACATACATATATACACACATGCGTCTACATGCACACATACCACACACTCGCATACACCACACACACATATACACAACATGTGCATACACACTGCACACATATTTATATAACACACATCATGCCCACAGGCACATAATACACATGTGCATACATGCACACATACTAGACACTTGCATACACCACACACACATATACACAACACGTGCATACACGCTGCACACACATTGTTCCATATTTTCCATTTAATTGGCCCCAGTATGAGCCTTCATTGCTCGTTCATTCAGCAAACGTCCCCTGGGTGCTTGCCCAGGGCTCCACGAGGCCTGGGGCCTGGCTTGTCCAACATGGGTGCTCTAGAACAACCACTGCATGCATGGGTCACAGCATGAACAACTGCTACGAATCAGGCACCATGGGAGACTGGGGACATACAAGGGAATGAGGCTCTGGTCCTGCCTCACCACTGTGCGGATGGGGGCGTAGGGACTGCAGGCAGGCTGGCAGGCAGGCGCTTACACCACAGAGGGAGGGCATGGAAGGGGCAGCCTGGGGCCAGGGCGGCCCCAAGGAGGGAACTCATGGAGACCTGGAGGGGAGGTGGAAGAAGGCTGGAGGAGGAGCCAGCGGAGCTGAGGCCAAGGCTGAACACGCTCCCCAGGGAAGAATGCTCCACACAGAGGGATAGGGCGTGCAGAGGCCCTGGGTCTGAGACAGCCTGGCTGTCTGCAGGTAATTCCAGAATGAGTCTCGGTGGGTTTTGGTTTTTGCATTTGGTATGAGCACATCAGTGAGGCGCCATGAGGTGCCCCCACCCCAAAATGCCTTTGGGACACTTCGATACAGTTCAGAAGCTGGAACATACACCCAGAAAGCAGGGCGCAGGCGAGCAGCACACAGAAAGTCCTGGGAACATTCAATCCCGTTACGTGACAGCATCGGCTTCGTCAGACAGCTCTCGGTGCCAGGGCACGAAAAAAATGTGATCAAGGTGGTTCCTGTTGCTGTTTTTATTTTACAGAGGAGGGAACCGAGGCACAAAATGCCAAGGCGGCTGGCGGAGATCACACAAGTAGAAAGTGGGGGCTCTACACTCATCCCAGGTCTCCAGATGCCCAGCCTAGCCATGTGGCACAGAGAGTGGGAGGGGTGTGAGCAGGTGCCAGCTCGTTCTCCAGCCTACAGTGAGCAAGCACCTGCTGGTGCCAGAGGTGAGTAGCTGGTTTGGGGGGCCTTGCCTTCCTGGGGCCGGCAGTCAAGCGGAGCAGCCTGCAAAGCAACTGAGGCAGGAGGGATTGCAGAGCTCAGGAAGCAGGAGGCAGGAGGCACCGCCTGACCTGGGCGTGCGTTTTCCACTGATGATTGTAACAAAACACCTCCAGCTCAGGGGCTTAAGCAACACCATTTTTCTGAAGGCCACTTTTCTGTCAGTCAGAAGCTCAGGTGCAGCGTAGCTGGGCTCTCCGCTCCCAGCTCCTTGAGACCATGCACATTCCTCACCACGGGACCCCTCCACTTTCACGCTACCAGTGGAGAAGTTCCCGTTTGCCCCATCCCTTTCACCGTGGAATCCCCCGGCTTCCTTTTCTGCGACCAGCTGGCGAAAACTCTCTGTGTTTCAAAGGCTCATCTGCTTAGGTCAGGCCCACCTGATAAACTCCCTATCAGGGTCCACTGACCTGGGACCTTAATGACCCCCGCAAAATCCCCTCACAGCCGCACCTCGGTTTGTGTTTGGCTGAAGAACTTGGAGATGTGTGTACACCAGGTGCTGACCTGGAACTCTGCCCGCCGCAGCCAGAATGATGCGTGGAGACGAGAATCAGCCTGAAACGCAGCAGGGTAGATGCCACTAACTGGGAGCAGCTAAGACTGTGCAGGGGAGAACCTATGTCCCAGAGGAACCTGAGAGATGCTTCCTTGGCCCAAGGCAGCCAGGCGGCCAGGGCACTGTGTGCAGGGGGCCGTCTAGCATTGCACACGCATGCTGAGCTGAGGCAGCAGGTACGGGAACAGCTGTTCGCTGTCCAGGTGTGCAGAGCTGAAGGGTGGAGAGTGGCAGTGGAGAGGAGCAGGTAGGAAATAAGGAGAGGACCTGTTGTCCTAAAATAAATCACAACACATCCTTCCATTCCCATTGTCTGCATTCCAAATACCAACCAAGATGCCAGGAGGCTTCCATTCCTCCCTCCAATCTTTACCTTTCAGGCTGAGGCCACTTGACCCCATCAACAGGGCCCAGAGGTGCTGAGATAAGAAATGGGTGGATGGGGGGTGTCTCTCAGAGGCCAGATAGCATCCCTAGAGCTGGCACCCTGCCGTCTCTCGCCAGTGCCCATCCCCCAGCCTGACCCCATGACACTGGTCTCCAGGGACCTGCCTGCCCGCTCTGTGGGAATATGGGGACCCCAGCTGCCTGCCAGCTCCAGGTCTCAGGCCCACCTGCTCTGGGGTTAGACACGGGGCCTTGCAGCTGCCTGCCCTTGCACTTCACTTCTTGCTCATCAGTTTCCATACGGACAGAGGCAACATGCCACCACCCTCTGCACATGCCTTATGGATTTCAGAAGGCCACATATCTACACAAGTAATAGGCAGCCACTTCATGGGCCACAGAACGAAAATAAACCAGAAAATAGCAGGTGTTGGTGAGGATGTGGAAATAATGGAACCCTTGTGCGTTGTTGGATGTAAAATAGTTTAGCTACTGGAAACCAGGGTGGCAGTTCCTCAAGAAGTTGAACGTGAAACTATCACACAACCCGGCCGTCTCGCTCCCAGACACGCACTCCAAAAAGACTGCAATGGGTGCTCAGAGAAATCCATCACTCCAAAAAGAAAGACTGCAATGGGGGCCCAAAAAAATCCATGTGTGCACACGTTTGTAGGAGCACCGTTCACAAGAGCCCAAAGGTGGAAACAAGCCAAATGCCCGTCAGCTGGGGAATGGACACACAAAACGTGGTAGGGCCATGCAAGGGAGTGCCACTGAGCCATGGAAAGAAATTCAGTTCCGATATAGGCTGCCACATGGGCAAACCCTGAAAACAGTGTGCTCAGCAGAAGGGGTGGCCTTTTGTGTCTAGCCACATATTGTATGATTCCACTTATATGAAATACCCAGGATAGGTAAATCCATAGAGTCAGAAAGGAAATTGGTGGTCGCTGAGGGCTGAGGGCCAGGAGGCAGGGGCTAGTGATGGGGAGAGGCTGCTTAATCAGGTAGAGGGCTTTCTGTTGGCGTGATGGAAATGTTTTTGAAGTTGATAGAGACAGTGGTTGCATCATGGATTAAATGACACTAAATGATACACTTTAAAATGGTTAATTTGGTGTAATGTGAATTTCACCTCAATAAATAATCATAATACAAGAATTACTTGGTGGGAGAGACCATTAATGCAAGAACAATGATGGTGATGATGTTATCAGCTCAGCTTTACCTGGTCTTATAATTCTGGTTATTGTTATTATTCAGATGCAATTTGGCATTAACTCAGCCAAACAATGTGGGCCTCATTGGCTAAATGCATTTTAAGAATCTGCTTCTCAGAACAGGGTCTCCTAGGGACCTGCCTTCCATCTAGCACCCCCTTAGAAACCATGTCTAGATCTGTCGTTGGGGGAGCCCTGAGCAGCAGTTGGGGAACTCGCAGTTTCGGAGGTCGCTGTCTTTAAAACCACAGAATGACTCGGCCAGGCTCCTGGGGTGACTGAGCCACAGAGCTCTGGGCCCCCATCCTGCTCAGATCTCATTGCCCGCTGGTGGCTCCAGCCTTTTCTGATTAAGTTCTTCGGCTGGTTCTGCCCCGTGGACTCACCTTCTCGTCTTTGACCTCATAGCTCAGTGCTGTGTGGGGGCCACTCGATCTTCCCACTGGTCTCGCTTGGGTGAAGAAGCTGTCTTCGGTGGGGCACTTCTCGCTGTGATGAGAGAGATCATTTAGTAACAGCCCCTGCAGACCCAGCCATCGAGTGTGTGTCTGGGCCGGGTGTTCTGCTAAATACGCAGCCTGCCTCCCCACAGTGACCCCAGGAGGCGAGTGCTCCTTCTACCCCCACTTCACAGACCAGCAAACAGAACTCTGGAGATCAGAAGCAGCTTCCTGGGGTCTCACAGCTGGCAAGCATCAGAGCAGGATCGGAAGTGGGGCTGGCGGGCTCCAGAGCCCACGCTGGAAACAAACTAGCTGGGACCTGGGTTCCGTGCTCGCCAACACTCCTCGGAGGAGAAGCCGGCGTTTCATCTTTGCATTCCGACTCCAGACCAGTGCTGGCTGCAAAGTAGGTCTGTTATAGTGCAAATGAGTAAAAGAATGATTCTCTTGTTTCTAGTCTTAGCAAAGAGGACTCTGAGAACAGGGGTTTTTCACAAGCCCTCTCAGAGGGCACCTTGCATTCTTGCCTTGGTGTTACCCTCACCTTCCCCCAAACCACCTTGAGTGAATTCCTGCTCCCGGCCGCCTAGCTCTCCTTCCTCCTTTGCAATCCTGCAGAAGTCCTCCCCACGCCTTGTCCCCCAACCCTGAGGGACCCTCTGTCCTCCAGACAACTCGCTCCTTCTGGTTTGAATGGAAGCCAAATGCGGAGCCTCATTTATTGTCTTGCATTGTGAGTTACTGCATGTTCCCGTCTTGCTCTCCAGCGAAATTACATACTACTTTGAAAGAAGGCAGGAAAGCTCACAGCACTTCAATGAAGATGCGGAAGCACATCACATACAAAGTGAAAAGCCCCACTCCTTCCTGTCCTCCCCCAGGGGAAGCCTCTTTTAACAACAGGACAGACACTCCCAGACCTTTATTCAATAGTTGAGTGATTTATTTGTTTGTTCGTGAGATTTCTGTTGTTACTTTTACTAAAAACATGCAAACAGGCCGGGCAAGGTGGCTCTCGCCTGTAATCCCAGCACTTTGGGAGGCCGAGGCAGGTGGATCACCTGAGGTCAGGAGTTCAAGACCAGCCTGGCCAACATGGCAAAACCCTGTCTCTACTAAAAATACAAAAAATTGCCGGGCATGGCGGTGGGCGCCTGTAGTCCCAGCTACTTGGGACGCTGAGACAGGAGAATGGCTTGAACCCAGGAGGAAGAGGTTGCAGTGAGCCGAGATTGCCATGGCACTCCAGCCTGGGCGACAAGAGCGAAAGTTCGTCTCAAAACAAAAACAAAAACATGCAAGCATGCACGGACGTTGGTAAGCGCCAGTGGATCTGCAACTCACCTCTCACTCCACCATAGCTCCCCAGCAGCCTGGCCAAAAACATGCAAGCATGCAGGGACGTTGGTAGGCACCAGTGGATCTGCAACTTGAATCTCACTCCACTATAGCTCCCCAGCAGCCTGGCCAAACACATGCAAACATGCACAAACATTGGTAAGCGCCAGTGGATCTGCAACTCACACCTCACTCCACCATAGCTCCCCAGTAGCCTGGCATGGAAGTCCGTGCAGATCCACTTCAGTTGCATATAGGAGTCTGGAGCCAGCTTCGGGTATTTCTTTGCATCCCCCAGGTCCTGGCTGCTCAGTAAGCATCCAACATTGTTGGGAGTCACCCTTTCCCATGGTGGGGGCAAGCCAGTTAAACAAACACATGTAGTAGCCCCAGAATTTTATGAAGTGAATTTTGTCAACTGCTGGAGCCAATTCCATGCGATGTGGTCATGTTGGGAAGGTAGGACGTGGGAAGATAATGACACTCAGCGCCGCATCACATTTGCAGGCAGGAAAGGAAACAGAGGGCACCATTTGTTAATTGTCCCCATCGTGATGGGACGCACCTCCCTCTCCACAGTTCCCGGCAATTAGAAGTGAATCAGGGATTTCCTGGTGGGAGAAACAACAGCCAGGCAATGGATAGGCCTCATCCTCGCCAGCCCAGGGAGAAGCAGGTGGCTGTCCTGCCTGGACATGGAGTGGAGGGTGTTGCAGGAAGAGCTCTGAGACCCAACCAGTCCTGAGATGTGGAGACTGAGAAGCGACCTGGCAGAGTCAAGACGCCCCAGCGGGAGCCATGGGTGAGAATTTTGGGGTTGAGGCAGTGCTGAGCCGACCCCATCCCTAGGGTTGTCAGCAGCTGGGAGAACGAGCAAAAAGAGAGTTTTCTTGTCTCCACCTGGTTTCCATCTTCTAAAGCAACATAAAGAATGAGAAAAGAATCTCTCAAAATAAGCTGTAGCCGAACAACGCAGACAGACATGTTCCCAGCAGCTCTGTTCACAAGAGCCCAGAAATGGAAACAGCCCAAACATTCATCAGCAGAGAGATGGATAAATAAACCCTGGGGCATTAGGAATATTTCGCAGCCATGAAAAGGGGCAAGGGGCCGATACATGCAGGGAGGTGAATGGGCCTCAAAACCCTGATGTAGCATGAAAGGAGCCAGCAGTGATGGCGTGCAGTCCCCAGATCCATGCACAGGAAGTTCTAGGACAGGGAAAACTCAGAGGTGGTGGAAAGCCGTGAAGACAGCGGTTGCCCTGGGGGCTGGAGGTGGGAATGGCTGGGGAGGGGCATGAGGGGACCTCCTGATGGGCATGGTCTGCATCTTGGCAGGTGAAGGGTTGTGCAGCTTTGTGCATTTGCAGATTCATGCATTTCTTTTTCTGTTGTTTCTTGTTTTTGTTTTTGAGATAGAGTCTTACCCTGTCACTCAGGCTGCAGTGTAGTGGTACAATCTCAGCTCACTGCAACCTCTGCCTTCCTGGGTTCAAGCGATTCTCCTGCCTCAGCCTTCTGAGTAGCTGGGATTACAGGGGTGTGCCACCACACCCAGCTAATTTTTGTGTTTTTAGTAGAGACGGGGTTTCGCCATGTTGCCCAGGCTGGTCTTGAACTCCTGGCCTCAAGTGATCTACCCAAAGTGCAAGGATAAGCCACCATGCCTGGCCCAGACTCATGCATTTCATTGTATGTCAATTTTTACCTCAAAAGAAAAAAAATGTAAACAAATGTCAAATCCTAGTTGATGGTAAACATGCTGAAGTATCGGGGGAAGTGCGCACACATCTGCAGCTTACTTTCAAATGCATCAGAAATCATAAACTAGGTTGACGGGCGGCGGGGGGTGGAGACGGGCACAGATTTGTGATGCAGCTCGTGGAAGAGAATGCCCCAGTTGCATTGAGCTGGTGGGGTGCGGCCGTCACCGTCAAACTCCTCAACTTTTCCGTATGTTCGAATATATTGGTGATAAAATGTTGGGGGAAAATCAGCTGTAAGATGAGTACCTAAAGGGCTATTTTTGGAAAGACCTGGGGAACATGCTTCACTGTGGCAATTGCTGGGGAGGCCCTCATAGTCTGGGAGTCCCAGCATCCTGCCGTGGATGGGACGATCCGATGCAGGCCTTTGATTTCCTGGAGTCTAGACTAGGTGTCAGGTCCTGAGGAGGGGACTGGGGCTATCTGCTTCTTTGAACATCCATGATTCTCGCCTTCTAGGATTTTACAGACTAGCTGGGAGGTCAAACACATATAGAGGAAAGAGTTAATTGCCTAAAACTTGGTGTGGGGTAGGAAGGCAGCTGGACTCTAGAGATGGACAGGTGAATGGCCCAGGCAGCTGAGGTCTGAGCATACCAGGCCACAGGGATCCATGGATGGTTCTTGGGGGAAGGAGGCTGTGAGAGCAGAACTGGGTCCAGTGAGTGATTTGAGGGACCCACAGGGGTGGTGACGAGGGCCAGAAGCTGGGTAAGGGGGAGGGGCAGGAGAATCCAGGAGAGTCTGTGGAGCTGGTGGCCTGGATGTGGGTGGAGGAGAGAGCGCCGGGGCTGAGACTGGACCCCCAGTCCTTCTTGGCTTCTCACAGGCTGGCCCTCTGCGTCCATCTGTGTCTCCTGCGATCTTCGGGCCAGCTGCGTGACCCGGGCACAGAGGGCTTTGCAGCAGAGTGGGGCCGTGGGGCCTGGGGTGCCCACGGGCCGGGGCTCCTTTGACATGTGCTTTGGTGCCAACTCCTTGCATCCCTCATGCCCGGAGTGTAGACTTGCTCACCTCAAAGAGCTGGCTTAGGAGGGAGGAACCAGTGCCTAGCCAGGCCCCTGGTGGGCTGGGACATGGAGGGCTCCCACTGCTGTGGCCCTGCCCACACCCACCGCCCTCACGAGCCTCAGCCCTGTGGCTTCCCGCCGGCTCGTTCTCTCCCCCTTAAGCTCCCCCAAATGTGTCCTCAGCTGAGAGTGGGGACGGGACACTGCATCACCCTTGGCAGGGAAGGAGTGAGAAGAGAGGACTGTAGAAAATGAACATCCTGGGCCGGGCGCGGTGGCTCACGCCTGTAATCCCAGCACTTCGGGAGGCTGAGGCGGGTGGATCACGAGGTCAGGAGATAGAGACCATCCTGGCTAACACGGTGAAACCCGTCTCTACTAAAAATACAAAACTTAGCCGGGTGTGGTGGCGGGCGCCTGTAGTCCCAGCTACTCAGGAGGCTGAGGCAGGAGAATGGCGTGAACCCGGGAGGCGGAGCTTGCAGTGAGCCGAGATCTCGCGACTGCACTCCAGCCTGGGCGACAGAGTAAGACACCGTCTCAAAAAAAAATAAAAATAAAAATAAAAATAAAGGAAATGAACATCCAGGGGCTTGTGCTGGGGGAGCCTGAGAGGACGGGGCCTGGGCAGGTTTGCCCCGACACAGATGCCTGGAGGGCGGGTGAGGGGGCAGTGTACTGGGGGACAGGGAACAAGCCCTGCCCCGCCCGAGCCAGGAAAGCTGCCAGCCTCGAAGCTGTCCGGGGCGTTCCCACCACAGCACAGCCCTCAGTGGCTAGACCTGTAGGGCTGTGGAGGCTGGACCTGTGGGGTGGGTGGCTGATGCGGGTGGAAGTCCGTGGTAGGGCTGTGTTCACAGATTATTCCTGAGCTCTGGAGTCTGGAAGCCAGGCTTGCCCACCTGTGGGTGACAGATGTCCCTGACAAAGGCGCCTGTCCACAGGAGCCTGAACCTCCCATGGGGGCTACCTGTCTCTAATCTGCACAGAGCCCTGACCTCAGGGGCAGCCCTGCTGCCAGGACCTGGCCCAACCTGGTTAGGGGTGTGGGCCTTGCCAGCCAAGGGCCTTCTAGGACACTCCGGCAAGCTAAGGGGCGACCAGCAGGCTCTCAGCCATCAGGAGGACATACATGGTGGTGGGGAGGGTCTTGCTTTTCACCGCCCCTCCCCAAGCACCAAGGGAGGCCTGCCTGTTCAGGGCCCCAGCAAGGGGGAGGGAGCCAAGTCTTCCTCCTTCCCCCTGGCTGCAGTCCTCTCCCAGCAAGGCCACTGTCTGCCTTCTGAGATGAGAAAAGATCCAGGGGTTAGTGTGTCTGGCAGGAGGGTCAGCCCTTCCCACAGCAGAGCAGATGGAGACCTTTGGCATGATCTGATGGCGGTCCTGATGAGCCCTGTCTTTGCCGGGCACGTCCAGTGGGTCAGGCTCCTGCTGAGAATGTGGCCGGCAACCTCAGGGCAGCCCCACAACATCCAGGAGGGTAGGTACTGCTCACACCCCCATAGTAGAGATGAGAAAACTGAGGATCCAAGCTGGATCCGGGTCAGAGGCAGAGGGTGCACTGGCTCTGACCCCGGGCTGTCCAACTCCAAACCCGTGCTCTGAAATCCCATCCCATCACCTGGCACTGAGCCTTCACCTGGTCCTCCCATTGTCAGCCTCTTGTTTCACAGACAAGGAGACCGAGAGCCAAAGATGATAGCCAGTCATAGAGCTCAGCGTCCAGGCCCTGGCCCACCCTTTCCTGTGCAGTGGGGTCCCCACCACTCCATGTGGCTCCTGCTTTGTCTGTGTCCACCCCGCGGGGCCCCCTGCGCCCACTCTAGCGGGAGCCCTACAGCTTCTTGGGGAATCGTTAATCCCCGTCAGCACAAGCAAACAAACTCCCCCTCCATTTATTTCACGGGGCTCCCGATTTAATTAGGTTTTTCCAGTTTTCCGCCTGTCCTGGGCCAATCACTCCTTAAAACAGTGGAGAATTCATTTGCACCTGCTGTCAGGAAGCGTCTCTCCCCAGTTAGAAAAATAATTAAGCCATCATCACACATCAGGGGTAATGAATCACCATTTTTCATTCAGTTCGCAGGTCGTTTGTTTTCTTCTGCACTGGCAAAGGAGGTGCAAACTAAATTTGAGCAGCTGCCAAGTGGATCCTGCCTCCCTTGCAGAGCCCCTTCCCTTCTTCTCTCTCCAGAGACCCCTTTTCTCCTTGAGTGGTGCCATGGGGACAGCAGCCACTGAGCATGCCCAGCTCTGCCTGGGTCCTCCACCCTGGGCTCCTCGTGGTGGGCCACAGATAGTCCCCTGCTTCTGCTCTTTCTCAGATGTGACTCCCAGGTGGCTGCTCTGCAGGTAACGTGGAAGGTCTCACCTGTAAGAGAGCTGTATGCAGTTCCTGTGGCCACCAGAACAGATGACCACAACTGTGTGGCTTCAACAGCAGCATTTATGCTCTCACAGCTCAGGAGGCCAGAGTCCAGGATCAAGGCAGGGCGGTGCTCCCTCGGGAGGCTCCAGGGGAGGGTCCTCCCCGGCCTTCCCCATCTTCTGTGGTTCCGGCAGTCTCTGACTTGTAGACGCATCATCCCAACATCTGCCTCCATCATCACAGGACACCCCCTCTCTGTGTCCCTGTGTGTCAGATCTCCCTGGCCTTTCTCTGTCCCTGTCATTGGGTTCGGGACCCACCTTAATCCAGGATGATCGCATCTCAAGATCCTTAACGTGATTACATCTGCAAAGACCTTCTTTCCAAATAAGGTCTCATTTACATGTCCTGGGAGGTTAGGACTTGAACGTATCTTTTTGGGGGGAGGAAGTCACAGTTCAACCCACTCCAGGGTGAAATTATTTACCCCCGAGGCTGTTAGACTCACCAGATTCCCCACATCTGGATACCTCCAGTGTCCTGGGAGACCCTTTACCCAGACATGCCCAATAATCTGGCCCCAATCTCCAGAGCGCCCCATTGCAGGACAGGAGCTCCACAGAGCGCCCCATTGCAGGACAGGAGGGCCAGAGGCTGGGGCTGGTGTGTCAAGCTGCTGTATCTGGAGCTGCTCCTCAGCCCCACAGTGATATCTGAGTGGGTACAGACCATGAACTGCTGGGCCAGGTGCCCTGGGGCTCATAGAGAGGACGCACCATGTAGGAACTTACAGACCCATCACGGGGCAGGCTCAGCGAACGTCCAAACACGGGGCATGGGATCGGAATACTGGAGTGTTGTCTCCTTTAAAAGTGAAACAAAAGAAATAGGTTCCCCTCTCCCATTCCCTCCCCTCTCCCTCTGCACTGAAGGCAGGGTCTACGTGCAGGCTGGGAACAAACGCAGGACGGGGAATAAGCCGTTTGCATTTTGTAGACTCTCTCAGGTGGTGTCATTGATAGGCTGATTGGTTGACTGTACCCCTGGATCATGAAGGAGTCGTTTTGGGGGGCTCACTGGCTCTTCTTAATTTTTTTTTCTTCCCATTTGGCTTGAAGTTGACCTATTTTAAAGTAGTAGTAGCCCCGTTCTACCACCTGGTGGCGCGCGTGAGCAGCAGCGTGCGCAGGGGCGTGGCTCCCGCCGCTCAGGGCGCCTTTCCGAGATGCTGGCTGTGAGTGGGAACTGACAGCGGAGCCCCGAAGTTCTTATCTTTCTCTTTGATCGTTCCTGTATGAATTGATCTCCCCTGCTGAACCGCTGTCATTCTAGAAGCAGCTCCAGAAGCGAGCCCCAGCGTGGCTGACTGCTCTGCAGGGCAGCACTTGAGAGGCTCTGCGTCTGTGAATTTAAAAATGAGCACGCCCGGATCTCTGGCTTTGGAAGTAGGGTTGTGAGGACGTGTTTTTCTGTTTTGTCTCGTTTTTGTTCGGAGGATCTCTTGGCACAGGGCTGCTAGCTAGGCTGTCTGTAGACACATCCAGGAGCTCCCCAGGTGGCAAGGTGTTGTGGCAGCTTTGGGAGGGGGTGGCCCAGCTTGGGAGAGTGTGGGGACTTCGGTTTTGGCTTCGGAGGTGGCCTGACTCTGATGCAGAGACCCTCCCAGGTCAGGGCAGTGACGGGGCAGACAGGTGCCCCCAACAAGAGGCGAGTCCAGCTCCCATCTCTCAGTCAACGGGCGTTAGAGCAGGAGCTGCTGCGTTCGGGACACCCTGCTTACAGCCGCATCTTCCTAGTGTGTCTGGGCCTTCTGCATTCTTAAAATCTTTGGTTAATTCCTGGGTCACATGTGAACTCACTTCACCCACCCCAACACCTTGTGAGGTGGGTGTTATGGGTGAACTGTGTCTCTCTAAGATAAGTTGAAGCGCCAACCCCTGGTACCTGTGAACGTGACCTTATTTGGAAACAGCCTTTGTGGATGTAATCGGGTAAAGATGAGGTCACTAGGGTGAGCCCTAACCCACCATGACCGGTGTCCTTGTAGGAAGACAAAAACGCCGTGTGAAGACACATACAGGAAAAGGCCCCGTGACGGCAGAGGCAGGGTTGGGGAGACTTGGCGACAAGCCCGGGAGCCCCTCGGGTGTCTCCAGAGGCTAAGAAGCCACGAGGAAGAATTCTACCCGGAGTGTCAGCAGGAGCTTGGCCCTGCTGACCCCTTGGTTTGGGGCTCCTGACCTCTAGAATGTGAAGGAAAAAAATTCACGTTGTTCTGAGCCACCCAGTTTGTGGTGCCCCTCTGTCCACACCACGGGGAGTTTGAGGGGGCTCCCCAGATGGGAGCTGGAGTTCCAGGGCCCCGTGATGCCTCTGTTTCACTGTCAGACTTTTTCCCCACTCCAAACCCCATTCCCCAAGAATCCTGCTCCGATCCTGATCCCAGGGGCAGCGTTGGAAGTGGCTGGAAACCCGTTAAATCCGCGGTGCTTCCTCTGTCCCTCCAGCACTCCTGAGAGAATCTGTGGGTCGAGACAAGCAGTGGGTGAACCTGGATGTCTCCAGACCTTTTCTGAGTGATGGGAAACGATGTCTGGATTCCAGAGCGGTAGTTAGACTGTCCTGCACTAGCCAGTTAAGGGCAACGTTCACTCAGAGAGAAAGCCGGCATTCTTTCCAGCGGCGCCTTCACGCTTGCTAAGACGGGAGCGCCTGAGGCTCTGTGGTGTCTGCTGCTCCCCGGGGAGGGGCCCCGGCTACATCTGCCTGAGAAGCCAGCATGAAAAGGTGATGAGAACATCAGAGCTTAGAAACAGGTTTTCATCGTGGACATTGTCTTTCGATTTTAGCAGCACTTTTCCCATAAAATTAAAGGTAGATTTTTTTTCTTTCTCCTTTGTGACTGCTGGGAGAGTGTGGCCTGCTGGGCCCGGTGTGGCCACCATGTGGGATTTTGCTAAATTTAATGACCCCTGATGGTGAAAGGTCCTCCCTGAACCACTGTCTTGAAAAGATGGCAAAAAAAAAAACCATCCCTGCCCTCCACGTGGAACCCGCAGTCACGCCAGGAAAACCCTTCATAAAAGCTGGTGCCATGCTGTCACTCTAATCAGAAATGTGAGCCGTGCACGGAAGCAAAACTGCCGAGTTACCAGTTGTGTGTGTGTGGGGGTACGCACCCTTGCCTCCCGGTGCCTCGGTTTCCCCATTTGTAAAGCGGGGATAGCCTCACCCATGGTATGCATTTCCTGTGGCCGCCGTAACAAACTGCCGTGGACTGGGTGGCTGGAAACACAAGCTTTTTCTTTCACATTCTGGAGGTCAGAAGCCCAAAACCAAGGGGTCAGCAGGTGCACGTCCCCTCTGAGACTCCAGGTAGAATCCTTCCCCATGGCTTCTTGGCCTCTGGGGGCTGCCAGCCACCCGAGGGGTTCCCAGGCTTGTAGCCGCGTCACTCCAACCCTGCCTGTGCTGTCACGCGTCCTTCTCTCATGCATGTCTTCACACGGCGTTTTCCTCTTCCTACAAGGACACCAGTCATGGTGGGTTAGGGCTCACCCTAGTGACCTCATCCTTACCTGATTACACTGGCGAAGGCTCTGCTTCCAAATAAGGTCTCATTCACAGGTACCAGGGGTTGGCACTTCAACTTATCTTAGAGGGACACAGTTCAGCTGTGCACTGTGTGTGTTGGGTGGGCGAAGTGATTCCCCACTTGAAAAGTGGTCAGACTCGTGCCTGGCCCCCGGTAAACACCACGTAGACGGCCGCTGTGCCCCTGCCCTTACTATTTTATGCACTCACATTTCCCAGGGTATTCCGCTCTCTCAGCCTCAGCGCTGCTGCTATGTGGGGCTGTGTCGTCACCCGCGGTGGAGGCCGCTCTGTATGCTGCAGGGCATTCAGCAGCACCCCTGGCCTCCACCCACCAGATACCAGAAGCCCCTCCCTCAGTTATGACAACCAACAATGTCTCCAGACATTGCCACATGTCCCTCCCCAGGAGGTAAAATTACTCTCGGTGGACAACCTCTGACGTAGCTTACGTGGTGTGCGTATGTTAAACGCTGACAGATATCGTCAGGCTGTGTCCTCCTGCCAGGCCTGACCAGTTCACATCCCATAGTGGGTCCCCACATTCTGGGGTGACAGGACACCTTCACCCTTTCCCACTTCTCTGATGCCGTGGTGCAAATTGATGCAGTGAAGCCTCGTCTAGGCCAGGAGCGCCTCAGGGCTGGACGCTCCCATACTTGGCGCGGGTTCTGGGAGTTTCCGCAGGCCTCCTTTCTGGTGCATAATGAGCCTCCCAAGGCCCAGCAGGATCAGGACTGCTCTCAGCACTGCTCGTATTTTCTCTTTCTTGCAAAGCACTAGATTGGGCTCTAATTACTGCTCAGCTGCAAAGCCCCGACTCTGGGGCCCCGACAAGGTGCCCAGAGCCTTGTTCGGGCTCCGAGTCTTCCTCCTATTTAAACTCATGTGATACTGTCTGCACCCCAGAGCTGTCTGGGTGGGGGTGTGCAGGACCGCAGATGAGAATATTCTGAAAATCTGAGGCTGGACAGATTCATGACGGCGTCTCATGGTTATCCAGGATGGAAAATCCATCTTCCCAGCCCCAGGGCCTCTGTTTGTGGTTGTAGCTTTCGGTGCTGGCATCGAACTGTCAAGGCTGAGACACCTCCCCTGCCCACCGCTGTGGCCCGAGAAAGGTATCCAGAAAAACAGAGGGTTCCCCGGCGTCCTGGGGGCCTCCCGGGGGTGGTAACAGGTCCCTCCCGTGACTCCTGTGATGCAGCTGGTTTATCTTAGCCATCGGACCACATTGTAAAGGAAGAGATGTCAGTGAGGTGTGAGCTGGGCTGCCCTGAATCAGACACTGTGGCCAGCTGACGTGGCCCGAAGCTTAGCTCTGCCCTAGGTTGATTTTGATGGGAAATGA
>NW_026652290.1:5620676-5723029 GCF_009828535.3 Hylobates moloch | reverse complement strand
TTTTTTTAGTAGAGATGAGGTTTCACCGTGTTGGCCAGGATGGTTTCTATCTCTTGACCTCATGATCCACCTGCCTCGGCCTCCCAAAGTGCTGGGATTTCAGGTGTGAGCCACCGCACCCAACCCACACTTCTTAAAAGGATAGTCACTTATCTGAGTGTAAATAGTGATGGTATGGCAAGGAAATCCTGCCTGTCCGCGGGGCTGTGGGGAGGTGTCTCCTGGAAACACTGATACTGTGAAAGTGACAAAGCTGTGTTTCTTTATTCCCAAATCCACCCCTTGAGACAGGTCGGCCTCGCAGCCAGGAAGCATTTCTAAGATTCAGGCTCTGCGGCTTAGCCTGGTGCGCGTTCCCTGCCGCTGTGAGGGGGGTTCGTTCTCCCTGCAGACTTCCCTGCCATGGATGACAGGTCCCACCCTGGCCCGGCTTCACGGACCCGTGACCAGTGGAGGCGCTCGTGGAAGCTGCACTCAGAAGGGATCTGGGCTGGGTTTCATGCCCTGTTGCTGCCATCCAGGAATTCTGGACAACTTTTTAATGAGAGGATGGTCCCTGCAAATTATGTAGCTGGTCCTGCCCACAGCCTGGGGCCCAAGGGGGACAGCTTTCATCCCTCCGAGCAGCAGGTGGGCCTGCCCAGGCCAGCTGGACAATGGCAGCCCTCCTGAGTTTAGGTCCCTTTTTTCTCTGGATAATGACAGGGAGTGGCCAGCACCTGTGAGGATGCCCTCCCACTTAGAGAGCAGGGTGGGCGTAGGGCCGGGGAGGGGGTCTCAGGGGGAATCAGAATAAAATTCGCATTAAGGAAGGAGGTCCTTTCCCCCTTTCTGGAAAGAAACTCTTAATTCTTCTGGAATCACTGTGCTGGAGAACACAGAGGTTTATTTCAGGGAGCGGGGACAACCCCTTTTCCTTAGGATGCTGCATTTTAAAGGGCAAGGCCAGGACGAGCAGGGAGGGAAGCGAGAGGCCTCGTGGGCAGCAGAGGTCACTTTGCAGCATCTCAGATGCACAGACACAGTGAGCTTCGAATTTGGGCTTCTCTGTTCTGAGCTCAGCCACACCCTTCTCCCCTGGCTGTGCCCAGTCCAAATGTGCTCCAAAAGGGTATCTTTCCTTCCACCGGAAGTCCAGGCAGCCGAGGTGGTAACCAGAAGGTGAGAGGCAGGTTTTGGAGGCAGGGCCGTCTGGCCCCAGGTGGAGACGTGGCTTTGCGCCCCGCCCTGTTTCTTCTGAGATGCTCAGAGTTCTGGGGAAGGACTCAGGGGCTCAGACACCCTCAGGTCCCCGCAGGTTGGGCATCCAGCTGACACCAGACCCGGATCCTGGACTGGAAACCAGCGGCAGGCGGGGCTCCTCGTGTGCACCTTGTTAGTGCACGTGTACCCCAGACCCAGAGTGAGGGACGCCCCATTGCCCAGCTGCAGCCCCGCTGGCAGGTGAGGGCCTACCCCTTCTGCAGGATGCTCTGCTCCCACAGCCAGGAGGGTATCTCAAGCCTTCTGAGTCACCGAGGCAGCCTCAATCCAGGGCTGACTTGATGGGCTCTTGGTCATGTCGCGGCTCAGCCACTTGCCGTTGTTGACCTTGAGCAAGGCGCTTCTGCCCTGTGCCTCAGCGTCCTCCTCTGCAAAGTGGAAGACCACCAGTCCCACCCCTTGGGGTTGGGGGAGATGACCCACTGGAAGCCCCCGGATCAGTGCCCGGCACACACTAACTGCCAGGCGGGCGCCAGCTGCCACCATCCAGTGTGAAGGGAACCTGGCTGTCCACTGTAAACCACAGCCCAGAGCTCTTGGCTTGTGTGCTAAGCCTGGCTTAGGAGAGAGGGTCTCAAAGACAGCTTTGGCCTCAGTGAGGGCCACCTGTACAAAGGGAGCCGTGTGTGGCTCACAGATGTGATGCAGTTTAAGCGAGGCCAGACACATTGCAGGTCCCCACGAAGTGTGGTTCCTCCCGGCACTGAGCGGCGGTTGGCTCCACTGTGCTCAGTCCAGCTGTGGGATGCCCTGTCCCTTAGGAGGGGTCCTCTGAGGCAGGGAGCCAAAGCCTTGCTCAAGATAGAACCTTCAGGTGTTCTCCACAGAGGCCACCACACATTGCTGGGTCTGGTGTCAGCTCATGGTGGCTGCAAATGAAACAAAGGAACTAACAAAAAATCTAGCCCTTTGCCACCGATCCTTGAATCCCTGGTCTCCGGCAGAAGGTTGACGGGAGGCCCAGATAGAGCCCTGCTTTGCGGGCCTGGATCCCCATCAGCCGCGCTGAATGACATCAGCTGTGGCCACCACTGGGCTGGCTGATCCACCTTTAAGGCTGTTCTGGAAGGCTGCACTTAACCCCGGGTTCTCATCCACCCTTCCAGCACCTCCTGACATCTTGCCGCCTCTGCGTCGTCCCACCTGCACACGCCCCAAGCGCCTGTGTTGCGTCTCCAGGCCCTACTCCTAGCTCTTCTCATATCCCGCTACCTCACTGGGTCACTCATGTAGTGAGGGCCCGGGACTTCTTAGGAGTGGGGACAGGGATGTGGCTCCAAGGAGCCTGGGGTAGTTGAGGAGAGAGGTGTGTGGGTCAGTGGGGGCTCAGGCTTCAGCGTTGGAACAATTTTCTGTGCAAAGCGACTTGGATAAAGAGCATGGTCCAAGGCTTCAGACAAGGCCATTTAGAGTGGGAGCCATTAGTTTACTCTGTGGACGTGTTTCCAGCTCATGTCCCTCATTTACTCATCTTGCTGGGAGGACTGTACCTGCCGCCTTGCCTGTCAGCCTCCTGTCCTGGAGTGGATGGAGAAGGACAGGCCCTTGAGGCTGGCGTGGCTTGCTCCACTTTTGGCCAAGCACTGGGGTGGACATAGAAGCCTGACTGTTTTCCAGGTAGACAGATGAACCCCACCTGCACTCAGAGGGCCCTGGAGACCTCTGCCCCAGTGGTGGAGATGGAGGCTCGGCTGGGCTCCGGCCTCAGGGTCACTCTGCACTGTGGGGAGTGAGTGTCTGAGTGATCAGGGTGCAGGGTGAGCTACTCCCTGGACCTGGACACAGTGTCATCCTTGGGTCCCTCATGCTTTTCCATCGTGGGCCCCCTGTCCATTCCCACAGATCTCAGGGCCCCTGGGCCCACAGGCGAGGGCTCAGATGCGGGTGGTGACCGGCTCAGATGATGTGTGTGGTGACCAGCTCTGACGTGTGTGATGACCAGTTCAGATGATGTGCGCGGGGACCAACTCAGATGTGCATGATGACTGGCTCAGACGATGTGCGTGGTGACCGGCTCAGATGATGTGTATAATGACCGGCTCAGACGTGCACTGATGACCAGCTCCGATGTGCATGATGACTGGCTCAGATGTGCGTGATGACCGGCTCAGACGATGTGTGGTAACCGCCTCAGATCATGTGTGTGATGACTGGCTCAGATCACGTGTGTGATGACCGCCTCAGATCATGTGTGTGATGACCGGCTCAGATCATGTGTGTGATGACCGGCTCAGATCATGTGTGTGATGACCGGCTCAGATCACGTGTGTGATGACTGCCTCAGATCATGTGTGTGATGACCGGCTCAGATCATGTGTGTGATGACCAGCTCAGATGTGCCTTGATGACCAGCTCCGATGTGTGTGATGACCCGCTCAGCATCCAGTGTGCTATTGCCCTGGCCAGGGGCAGGGGCAGATTGCCCACCAGGAGCCGGCTCCAAGCAGTGCCAGCCAGCGCCGCGAGGTGGCGCCAGGGACCACATGAACGGAGAGCGTTTCCCTGCGGCTGCTCACTGGCCGGGTCTCCCCTGAGAAGCTTGCTTCACCCAGCATCTCCCTCCCAGTGTATTGTAACCATGACCCTCCTGTCTTCTAACAAGCCAGTTAGGTGCAGGTGGAAGTGTGGGGTTGGGGTGTGGGTAGGAGAGGTACCCCAAGCCTCCCTTTCCCCCTGCGCTGCAGCAGGCGGCTGCGTGGGTGGAAATGAATTATGAAACCCCAAATCCATCTCCATAAAGGTTTTGTGTGTTTGAGGAAAAATGCCTTTGAACTCTGCTATGTTCTATGTCTTGCTCATATCGTAGTTCATTGTGTACATTTTACGACTCCTACATATTTTGGGGGTACAGGTGCAATTTTGTTACACGTGTAGACTGTGTAGTGGTCAAGTTGGGGCTTTGGTCTCCATCACGTTGCACTTGGAATTGCAAATTTTGGTGGTTCTCTTGCTTGGTAGTTTAGGTTTGGGGAAAGGAAATGTGTGCTCGTTAATTGATAAATATTCCTATTTAGTAAGTACATGTCAGGATAAATGAGAAGGAATCCTTTCTCCTCAGAGAAGCTCCCCAGGAGTCACCCCAGGAGTCAGAGTGTCTCAGTCAGCAGCAGCAGCAGGTTATGCTCAGCAGCAAACAACCCCACATCAGAGTTTTGTAGCAATTACAGGTTGATTTCTGGCTCACATCCATGTTGGTTTCTGAGGGTGTCGTGCTGTGCTGTTGCCCTCACTCAGGACCCAAGCTCATAGAGCCACCGCCCAATGCTTGCCAGATAGCGGGAAGAGAGGGTGTGGTACTGCACACACTGTTGGTTCTGCAAACTTTGGCTGGAAGTGACACACCTCTGCTTCCATTTTGTTGGCCAAAGCAAGTCACATGATGGTGCCTAACCTAAGTGGGTGGGAAGGGCAGCTCCCCGTGGCTCCAGCAGGAACAGGAGCCAGAAGATTTAAACAGCCTCAGTGACAGCCACAGGACACCTGCACCACCGACATTACCCTGCACCTGTGAGTGGCCGGGCCCCGCACTCACTGCTATGTGAGAGTTAGCTCGTGAATCTTCACAATTCCACAATGCACAGACAGTGAAATCACGTGCCCAGGATCGCACAGCTAGTGAGTGGCAGGGCTGGAATTCGGGGCCAACTGGCTGCAAAGTCCATGTGCTGAGCTGCCTCTCTCTGCTGTGTGAGTTTGGATTCTGGAACAGTCATTGGCATAACTGACCACTGAGAAAAGAGACGGGGGTGAGGAGGCTGCCCCAGTTTTCTTTACTGTTAGCTCTGTGATGTGCTGTTGTTGGCTCTATTTCACAGAGGAAGGTGCTGAGGCTAAAAGAGTTGGCCCAAGGTCCTGCAGCGGGTCGGAAGTGGCCGGGCACTATTGGAACCCTGTTGCTTGTCAGTGTCTGCAGAAAGTCTGACCATCACGGGCCCTGGCGGGAGCCTTGCCATACAAGTTTCCTTCCACCAGGGGGAGCACGTGCCTTCTCAGCAAACCCCCATCCTGTGAGCTTCAGAACCGGGAAGGAGGGGACCTAGGGCTTGTCCAGCCTGGAGCCTTTTTTTTACAGAATCAGAAACCGAGGCTCAGAGCGGGGATGTGCTGTCCCCTAAACACATGCATACTGGTTCTCATTGTCATGCATGTTGGTGGTCCTGGTGTCTCCACATACCCCACCCTAACTCACACACACGTGCACACACATAGACATTCCTGTGCACACACACGCTCACACGCACATATATGTGCACGCACAGGCAGGCAAGTACACACACATGTATGCACATGTACACGTGTACATGTACCTCACTGGGCCTCATTTCTTCATGTGGAGAAGAAAGCGGGAAGAGAGAAGGGAGAAGCAGAGCTGGCTTTGGGAGGGTCCAAGGACTCCCTGCTGGCGCCCAAACACTCCCACCAGGGGCTCGTCCCGAGGTATCTGGGCAGGAAGGTGCCTCCTGGCGAGGGGTTCCGCTGCCTCAAGTCTCAGATGCTCCATGTGCTCCTCCAGTTTCCCACTGCCAGGACCCCCACCCTGAACTCGCCTCTGGCAAGCTTTGAATGGGCAGTGCGTTAGGAGGCCAAAACAGGCAGATTGTCTGAGATAAGGAGTTCAAGACCAGCCTGGCCAACATGGCGAAACCCTGTCTCTACTAAAAATACAAAATTAGCTGGGTGTGGTGGCGGGCGCCTGTAATGCCAGCTACTTGGGAGGCTGAGGCAGGAGAATCACTTGAACCTGGGAGGCAGAGGTTGTAGTGAGCCGAGATTGTGCCACTGCACTCCAGCCTGGGCGACAAGAGCGAGATTCCATCTAAAAAAAAAAAAAAAAAAAGCAGTGGCGCAAAGAGTGTATTTCCACACTGGCTAGACTCTGAGAGCGTTTTCCAGCACCAAAGTGGGCAGGTGGGGCTGAACCCTGAATGAGCTGGAACCCGTCATCTGGCCGTGATGGTCATGATGAAACCACAGCGTGGCAAAGCCAGGCTCAGAGTGGAGTCTAAGAAGTCCCCCCCAGAAGCTGGTGTCTGTCTGCTCAAGGATTGCAGGATGACAGGGCAGAGGGATGTGTTATTCTAGGAGGACCTCTGGGCACTTGAAAATCGGCGCAGCGTCCAGGAGGTTGAACACCTCAGAACTCTGTGGACTTGCCCTTTTCTGCTGCTGGTCCTCCTCTGTGGAGCCAGCCCCTCGGCCGGGTGGCTTGGGAGTAGGAGCGCTTTGCGTTGCAGCAGGCAGGCTGCGGAGACCTGGAGGCTGTGGAGACCTGGAGGCTGCAGAGACCTGGAGGCTGCGGAGACCTGGAGGCTGTGGAGACCTGGAGGCTGCGGAGACCTGGCTCTGGTTGCTCCAAGGCCTCCTTCTCAGCTGAAACCCTCTCTGCTTTGGAAACACAGAAAACTCTAGTCTCCAGCCCTGCAGTATCTGAGCATGGCCCTGGCCCCTCAGTCTCCTCTCATTCTAAACTGTTGTCTTTTGTGCCTTTGCATAAATTAATTCATGCTGATGAACCGCTGAGCACTGGTTCCCCAAGTACGGTCCCCAGCCCGGCAGTACTGGCGTTCCCCAGGAACGTACAAGAAAGGCATGTCGTCTGTCCCACCCCAGACCTCTGGAGTCAGGCAGTCTGGAAACCGGCCCAGCATGCTCTTGTGTCATATGTGGGTAAGGCTGCCCTTACCTGAGTGGAAACCCCCTGAGGCCGAGGCAGGGTGGGGGACTCAGTGTTTAACAACAGGCTTTTCCAAAGGAACTAAAGTAGGCTGATTTGTAGCATTTGTCAATTCCCCTGCTGTAAATACCCCCACCAGGGCTGTCAGCTGGCTTGCAGAGTTCCTGAAAAGTATGAACCAGCTGCAGCATTACTGACGGGGAAAAGTCAAAAGTCCAGAAAGGGGGCCTCCCAGGGGCAGGGAGTGCTCCAGAGAATACCCAGCTACCGCTTATTTGGGCATCTCATTCAGGGGGTCCCCAGACCTTTGTGTTTCTACCCCCAGTCCTCCATAGGTCACGTAACCACCGACTCTAGTTGCACATCAAAGGGGTGAGTGACCCGAGGGCCTGTTTGGTGGTTGTGCTCTCCTGGAAGAGCAGCGAGGCAGAGAGGAAGGGGACCCCAAACTTCAAAAGTGAGTTTCCTCCCCTGTGACGCGGTGCTTGCCACGCCGCCCCCCTGCACCCACCGCTTCGTCCCTCCGTCTCTGTTCTCATTCATGGCCAGTGTGGAGGAACGATGTAAAGAAAAGGCCATTGGTGGGGCCAAGTCTCCCCCTGAAATGCTTATTGCAGGAGTCAAAGGAAGCTGAGTGGCGAGGCCCCAGTTCTAAAGGATTGGAGGGCTTGGCGGCTGGGAGGAGTTAAAGGAATCTGTTCCCTGCCGCTGAGAGAGGATGGTGATTGGCGGGCAAGATGAATTATCAATGGGGCTGTGGTGGCCACCTGTGGGAGTGATGCTTGGCGAGAGGCTCCGGCAGCACCGGGGCATGTGGCAGGAGAGGTAGGGCTGGAGGCGGCTGCTGAGGAGCTGCCACCTGCCTCCTTGCCGGGAACCCTGGCCGGGACGTGGACATCCTACGTGGCCGCTAGAGGGCAGTGCTGCTGCGGGTGGGAACGAGATCCAGCCCGCTGCTGTGCAGTGAGCTTCCTGGAGCAGGGGCGCTCAGAGCCAGCTTAAATCCCCTATTTTTAAAAGAGATTTATTAAAAATCTTCTCTTTTAAAAATGCCTTCCTTTGGTGACTAAGTAAGGAGCATGCAGGTGGGAAGGCATCTGGACACAGCTGAAAGCGATTCCATATGTTTTGGAAGAAGTAGGGAACAGGCTCCATGCGTGGGGAGATGAGTATCCCTTGACAAAACTCCCTAAGACAGGATCTTGCACTGGCTCTGCATCTCGTTCAGCCATGGTCATGCCTGGGTGCTTTGGAGGCCCTGGAAGGGCCCCACTCCTTGTTGTCTCAAGCTCTTCTGGCCTGGGCATGACTCTTCTGTGACAGAGCCCCCACCCCAGTCACAGCCCATGGAGCACATGGGGGCTGCGTAGTTATGGCCCAGTCTGTGTGGTCAGAGAGCTGCCAACACACATGCACACACACACGCACACACACATTTGTATGCACAACCACACGTGCACATATACATGTGTACATGCACACACACATGCACACGTAGCCACACACACTGCACAATGCACACATGTACATGCGCACAGGTTCACATCCACATGCATGCACACACATGCACACACATACACATTCACACGTGCATGCACACAGGTATACGTTCACACACTCATGTACATGCACACACGCATGTACATGCACTTGCACGCATGTACATGCACTTGCCCACATGCACACGCATGCACACTCGTACACACAATCGCACACTCTTGCACATGTGCACACACACTGTACAGTGCACACATACCCGTGCACACGTTAGTCTGGTCCTGCTCTTAGGGTATGGGTTGGGAAGGAGTGGCCTCTTCCCTTGAACTCCAAGTGCCCAGGCCCCCTGCAGTGTGGTTATGGGTTTTCAGGAGGCAAGAAGAATCTTCCTCCTGCTCCCAGTGAAAGAAGTGGCCCCACTGCACCCAGCCTGGAGGCCCCCAGTCCAACAGCATGGCACACAGGCAGTGGTCAGAACCACAGTGAGGCAGAGCTCATGGCCCCTCATTTGTATCTGGCTTGGGGGAGAAGCCTGTCCTCTCCAGCCTCAGCTTCCTCATCCAGCCCATGCGGGTGGCACCAGCCATCTTCCAGCGAAGTCGGTAGGACCCTGTGGGCCCAGGCAGTGTTTATCCCTAGACCAGGCCCCGCTGGAAAGCTGAGGTTGCTTTTAAAAGACCTGGGACTTGTTTTCAGGGTCTCTGATGAGTGTTCCCCAGAGTGTGTTTGCCTTCATGTTTTGACTCATGCCTGTGAGTTGTTAGAATAATAGGACCTATTTTTCTTAATCTTGAAGGATGCTGGGGTTTTTTTTGTGATGAAAAGCACACTCAGATACACAAAACCCTTTACTAGGCTGTATCAAATCAGTTTTTACTGTAGAAACAAATTACTGAAGTCACCCAGTGGAAGTGCTGTGTGTAAGTAAGCATGAGTGCGGCCAGACCCCATGCTTGGACAGTAGGACTCAGTAAAGACTCTTCTGGAACTCAAGAGGGACCCCAGGGAGCCCTGGGGACCTCTCAAAGCCCTGGGTCCTGCTTTCCTGTCCCTGTTCAGTATTAGAGGTGCTGGCCTGTGAATGGGGTGGGGAAAATCATGTAAAAAATAGTGAAAAAGAATTTTGCAAAAGCAGAGTTTCTGCCTTCCAGGTATCTACCTGCCAATTCTGAATTCCGTTTTTCTCCCTCATAAATGGACCTGTCTTCCCAAGTAGACAGCAAATGTCAAAATATGGGGTCCTGCCATATCACACATGGACATGGCTGCTAGGGATGGCCTTCTGCCACTAGGTGGGGTAGGTAGAGACATGAGAACTTAGCCTTCTTAGCAGGCTAGTCAGAAATGTGGTCCTGCTCGGAGTGGGGGGTGGGGCCGGGCAGCCTGGAGGGGCTGGACCCCAAGGGATGCAAGGAACAGCGGGGCCAAGATGTCGGGTGGGGAAGGACCTCCTTGGGGAAAGGTGCCCATGGTTGTTGGCCGGGAGCTCACACTGATTCTGGGGAAGGTGTCTGTCTCTGTAGGACCTGGTGGGGAACAGAGCAACTTGGGGGCTCCTTCCTCTGTCACTCACTGACATCATGGTGACAGTATGAGGGCTCTGGCTTTGGACCCCAGCTTGGATTCCAGCCCTGCCACTCACTAGCTGTCGACTTTGGACTAGTCACTTTCTGGCTTTTATTGAGTTTCCCTATGTGTAAAGTGGTGATAGAGCCCCAGCTGTTACAGGAGGTGATGGAGCCCTCATCTGTAAAGGGAAATCATGGAGCCTTCATCTATGATGGGAGGTGATAGAGCCTCCTTCTGTCACGGGAGGTGATGGATCCCCTGTCTGTTATGGGAAGTGATGGAGCCCCCATCTGGTGTGGGAGGTTCCTGTCTTCAGAGCCCCCATCTGGTGTGGGAGGTTCCTGTCAGCAGTGGAGGGTGATGGAGCCTCTTTCTGTAATGGGAGGTGTTGGAATCCCCATTTGTTACAAGCAGTAACGGAGCTCCTTCTGTAATGGAGAGTGATGGAGCCCCCATCTGTAACAGGAGGTGATAGAGCCTCCTTCTGTAATGGGAGGTGATGGAGCCCCAGTCTGTCATAGGAGGTACTGGAGCCCCTGTCTGTAATGGGGGGTGATAGAACCCACCCAGAGGGCTCAAAGAATGAGGGAGCAGCACACGTGGTATTAGAGAGTGAACCTCTGTCTGTGTGACTCACTGAGAGTTCTCAGATGGGCATGGGGGACCAGGCACAGCCAGCAGCTCTGATCACCGTGGCCAGGAGCAGGCACGGCCCATCCTGCCTGGCAGGATAGGACACCTGTGTTCATAGGGACTTGCTGATTGTCCTGCGTCCTGCACCCTCGACGGATGACGGTTTCAGGCCCCTCCATGAGCTTCTTGGCAAAGTTGAAGCTCTTCCTTCAGTGACCTTTGCGTGTCTTGCCTGACTGCCCGTGGCTGGCAGTGGACACGGGGCCTGGTATGACCCTCGCAGCCTCCCCGCCCTGCTGGGTGCTCTGGTTTGAGCTGCCAAGGGCTTCTTTCTGCCTTGTTTTGGGTCCCCAGAGAGCTCCTTTCCCAGGCTGCGTTCTCCCCGTCCCACCTCCGCCCTTCCCAGTTATTTCCCACGCATGTTAGGTGTTTGGGGACAAGCTGCTGATGTTTGTGGCAGGTGGGCCCAAGAGCCAGGGCATTGCTGGGACCCGAGGGGTTTGCAAGGGCCTGGCAGGGGCCGGGAAATGTTGGTCCCACCACAAAGCCCTGCCTCTGAACCAGACCCTGGAAGGGGAATCTGATGAGGCTCCAGGGACCCGCTGGGCCTCTCCCTGGATAACACTGGGGGAGTTTGGGTGGGCAGCGGCCAGTGTGTAGCTGCCGACATGTGGAGGGGCTCCCTCCCCAATGAAACATCCCCCGGAAGACGCGTTTTGCCGCTGGACTCTTGGCCAACAACTGCTAGCCAGTATTTAGATGTGCTGTGTTCGGGGGCCAGTGTGGGTGGGAGTCAGCCTGCCCGCAGCTCCTCCTCCATGGCAGGTGACTGGCCTGCCAGCTGGGTCAGCACTGGTGTATGAGGCTGCGGGCTGCTTGGGCCTCACCCCTGGCTGTCTGTGGTCTTCTCAAGGCATCAACTGCATGACCGCCTTGGTCCCTGGAAGGACAGGCCTTGGTGGGCCTGAGGAGGGTGCTGGCAGGGCTCCGGCCCCTTGATTCTTGGTGCATCTCTCTTGCATGGGTTTGGAAACTGGCTTTGCAGATACCACAGAGAGGGGCATTTTGAAGGCAGACGGTTCTCCAGAGTCCAGCCTGCTGAAACCACCTGTGCAGTCACCCTGCAAGAACACTCTTGGGCCAGGAAATGTACTCCCAGGGAGGTGGACCAGCCCCTTACAAGCAAGTAAGTCTGTTAGGCATAGACAGGGAGGGCGTGGCCAGATGTCCTGTGGGTGGACTTCTCCACCACAGTCTCTAAGAGCTCCCTCTGAACAGACCCACAGAGAGTGCCTGGCAGTGCGGCCTCCTGGGAGAATCATTACCTTCCTTGCTCCCCTTACTGGGATCCCCAGGGTGAGTCCTGGAGGCTCAGAAACCCTCTTTGTTTTCTGACATCCCCAGAAAGTGCAGCTCCCCTGCCGGACCTGCCTGACCTGGCCACAGCCCTTGCCCTGAGCCCGCTGCAGGTGTCTTCTCCTTGCTGTGGGCATGTGGCGGCTGCAAGAGCTCACACGAGTCCCACTTTGCCTCCAGAGTCCAGTCGGACCTTTGAAAGCCTGGCTTCTAGCCCCGTGTCTGGCTTTGGGTCCAAACCCTGAATATTGCTTTCCCCCACATACCCTGATTGCCCTCCCCCGACATTCCTTGCCACCTATGGGGGTCCCGGGGGCCGCTACACCTCTGAAATAAGAGGCAGGGAATGCCAGGACCCAGTGTTGGCCAGGGAGGCCTCTTTCTGCTCTTCCAGCAGCGTATCCCAGCTGTTCTGTGCCAGGATGGAGGGGCAGGGGATACTGAGCCCCCCGGGCCCTACAGTCATCCAGGGGGTGCCCCTGAACCTCACCCATCAAGCTCTGGGCATTGACCATCATGATCCCCACCACATGTTCTAGTACTTTCCTGACGTTGCACCCACAGAAAGTCCCTAGGAACCCCCAGGCATCCCATGCTCTGACTCTGCAAGGAGCACTTTTCACACGTTGGGGCAGGAGTCAGCCATCTCGGGGGGACTCCTCCAGGGATGCATGTTCCTTCAGCAATGAAATTTAATCAGCAGCAATTAATTCTCTGTCAAGAAAGCCCAAGATTTTGTGCTGGAAGGGGAGAAAAAGTGACTAAATCTTTGATCAAACAAGTCTCTGTGCTGAAGGGTAGATACAGTTAACTACTTTTACTGATGTACTGCCGCAGCCGCGGGGTGGTAGAGGGTGCCTTTGCGCCTTCTCGGGCCACTTGGGGAGGCAGTGGTCATGTGGCCAGCCATGTTAGGCCCTCTAGACAACAGCCTGTCCTGGGGAGAGGCCAGACAACCTGGGTGAAGGAGGTGAGGGGTGGCTGGAACCCCCCAGGCAGGCTATGTGACGTGGTATTGTCCCTGGTCTATGGATGCACCCCTTTTCCCATCCTCTTCTGCAATAATCAGATACCGGACCCCAGGGCTCTGGTGAAGGCTGTGGTATTGATTCTACATACTGTGTGTGTGTGTGTGTGTGTGTGTGTGTGTGTGTGTGTGTGTGTGTGTGTGTGTGTGTGTGTGTGTGTGTGTGTGTGTGTGTGTGTGTGTGTTTTTAAGAGGCAGAGATTGATTGATTTGGAAATGTGCCCACACAGCCCCAGATGTGGTCCTAACAGCTAAAAGCCCGTCATTAAGAAAATTTAAACCAGCCATTCAAGTTAGTCACCCTGGCCTCCCCACCCTAAACCTCATTAGGAGGTCAGCAAGGTTCTGGAAATGCCCCACCCAGGCTCCCCTGATGGCATCCACCAGCAAGCACCCAAAGCATGGACACCAGGGTGGCAGGAGCCCTGTTCCCTTTGCATCAGGCTGCAAGGAGCCTGGGAGGAGATAGGCAAGGGGGCGCTGCCCAGGACCATGTTGGGTGAATGGCATTCCGAAGCTGTTTGCGAGGATGCTAGCACTGAAGCCTTGGAAATGCGCATGAGTGTGGTTTTGGCCAATCTGGGCAGGTCTTTGGTTCAGAGAAAGGGTTGCCCGTGACCGCACGGGTTGGCTTCCCCAGCAAGCACATGTGGAACCAGTTCATAGGGGCCCCGCCTGCCTGTGTCAGCCTTTCTGCCTCCTGTCCTAGAGGACATGGGAAACAGGTTTGCCCAAGAACCACCTGAGGAGTAACCACGCACCTCCCAACACAGGCTGCTCTTGGGAAAGTACACTTTTTGCCACTGTCATGACAAGATGCAGGCTGTTTGGTAACACAGTTGGTGGGACACAAGGAAGGCTTAGCCCCCAACCTGGAGTGGTCTAGAGCCCCCCGTCCCCGCAGGGATGCAGCGGAAGCCTGGGCAGTGGGTGCTGCTGTCCTGACAACTGGTTTCCATCAACAGCAGATGTACGAGTGCCTAGTGCCCAAAGCTCGCTTCAGTGAATGTGACCATCGTCTCCCATTGGGTGGTGGCACAAGAGCCCCAGAGAACCTGAGTCTGGGCGGCTGGGTGTGGCTAGGCCAGCCCAGGGTGAGATCTGAAGCCCAGCATGGTCTCGCATTCTGTGGGCCCCACAGTGTGTGAGTTTAGTCTTTCTGGACCTTTTCTGCCATGCCCTGGGGAGGCTCTATTGGCGGCTGCTGCTTGGAGGGTATTGGAGTGCATGGGGCACTGAACTGTCCTTGGAGACATTTTGTCAAATATGTTTCATGATGATGGTGACACCGGGTTTGGGTTTTAATTCCTCAGTGCACCCCTGGGCCCCACTGAGAGGCTGGTTCCCTTCCGTCTGCATTTCCAAATAACCTCCTCCTGGGGCTCTCGAGTCCAGCGGGGGAGCCGCAACATTTGGAGATGGGAAAGGAAGGCGCTGAGGCCTGCCTGAGAGACTTCTGGCTGCTGAGGGGCCCTCAGAGTTCGGAAAATGGGAAAAGAGGGGACGATTCCCCTAGCAGGAGAGTCCTGCCCCCAACTCTGCCCCTACCTCGATAACAGATCAAAGTCGTACAAGGTGGTCAGTTTATTCATGCACCAAGTGCCTGTTTCACACAACTGGATGCCAAGCCCAGTGCGTGGGTTGAGGGGAACGCAGACACCAGAAGGTGCCCTGCCTGACCGCTCCTAACATGTCTGTGGCCCAGGATGCACTGTCTGACATGGCAGCCCCGAGCCCCGGGGAGCTCCTCAGTACTCAGTGCAGCCAGAGGTGCCGTGATGGGGACACACGCGCTGGGCTTCAAAGACTCCGTACAAAGACAAACATGTACACCATCTCATGCGTGGTTTTTACATTGATCACATGTTGACATGACAATGTTTAGAATGTATCAGGTTAAGTGAAAAACATTAACATGAATCTCACGTGTTTCTTATTACTTTTTTTTTTTTTTTTGAGATGGAGTCTTGCTCTGTTATCTAGGTTGGAATGCAGTGGCGCAATCTCAGCTCATTGCAACCTCCGCCTCCCAGATTCAAGCGATTCTCCTGCCTCAGCCTCCTGAGTAGCTGGGACCACAGGCACGTACCACCATGCCCGGCTAATTTTTGTAATTTCAGTAGAAACGGGTTTCACCGTGTTAGTCAGGGTGGTCTTGATCTCCTGATCTCATGATCCACCCACCTCAGCCTCTCAAAGTGCTGGGATTACAGGCGTGAGCCACCGCGCCTGGCCTCTTTTTACCTTTTTAATGTGACTACTGGGAAATATAAAATTATCTGTGTGGCTCCCTTGCATTTCCACTGGACAGAGCTGGTCTTGGGGCAGCAGTGTCTGCCGACATGGGTGCCTCGTGGAGCGACGCCCAAATACGGAAGTGCTCACGGAGGTGTTTAGAAAGTGTGGTGGAGGCTGGCAGCAGAGCACCAGAGCACACAGGCAGAACCCAGGCTCCTGGTTCTGTTGAGAGCCACTGTGGATCCATTGCTCACTAAATGCATCCGAAATGCTCAGCCCGGTGCCCAGTGCAAAGCTGGTGCCCCATGATTTCTAGCCCCTTCTCTTGGGTACCTGCCTCTCACCCATTTTTCTCCCATTTCCAAAGAACAAATGCCGCAGTAAACAGTCCCTGCTCTCTTGGCTCAGCATCTAGGAAAGGCTTCCAGGAGGCCAGGGAGGCTCTGGGCGGCCCCCAGAGGGTGTGCAGCGCTCTCCCAGGCCAGGGGCGCTGACAGCCGGGTCCGTGGTCGGCAGGTCCAGGCCAGGGCCCTTCATTGTGAATGCACAGCCTGTCGGCCACCATCACAAGAGCCTTGGATAAAGTGTTCCTGTGAAGAAGATAATTGAAAATCAAAAAAGACTTTGTTAATTTGATTAGGCGGAGCCGTAGTTGAATTGTTCTTCATCAAAAGAGATTTAATTTTGACATGCAATTAAATCCTTCTGCTGTAAGATCTGCCCCGTGTGCTGGAGATGGGCTTGGCAGCCTGGGGGAAGGGTGGCAAGGGGGGCATTGTGGAGATTTGTCAGGTGGGGGAGTCAGACAGGGAGGGTTAGAGATGCTGAGGGTTGGGGGAAAGATGGAGATGATGGCCATGCGGTCATGGACTAGGAGAGGAAGGGGCTGCAGTGGGGTGGTGGGAGGTGACTAACAGAGGGACTCAAACAGGGATTGAGGGGAATAATTTGGAAGAGAAGCAGAACAGCAGAGCTGGGGATGTGGGGACGGGGAGGGAGAAGCTGTCCCAAGAGGGGTGTGGGAGAGGCCGCGGCCAGAGGAGCTGCAGGATGCACGTGCAGATTCGTGCGGGCCTGAGAGCCGCTCTGTGCTTCTTAGGTGGGTAACTAGAGGGAGGGGACTGTAGGTCACATGTGAGGACCGGGATGGCATCTTGGGGACCTGAAATCCTGAAACACCCTGGAGTCCGATCTGGACCAGGAATTGGATGTGAGGGAAGCCATCTTAGGGGGAGCAGATGAGTCCATCCGGGATTTGAGAGGGCTGAGCTATGTGGCCCTCACCACAAGCGCAGTGCAGCCGTGAAGCCAGCTTACCGCCCGGAACGCCGGCCCCTGAGAGGCAGAGTCTCCGAGGCCCCTGCTCACCCATGTTCATTCATCCAAGGCCGGGGTGTAATTGTCTCTGGTTAAAATGATAGTGGTGTTTGACCAAAACAGCCGTCCGTGCTTAATGTAGAAAATCCAGGACATTGAGAAAAGCATGAAGATGGAGACACGTGTGTCTCCCTCAAGTGAACGAGAGAGGACCTTAAAACAAAACGAAAACGGGGTAGAATTAGAACACGCCCCTTCTTCGACTTTTCCATTCATAGGAGGATTTTGTCAGCTCTGGGACGTAGGAGGTCATTCCCGAGACCTGAGTTCCCAGGGCAGGCGAAGAGATGGGAATTCTGGCTGTGACCCCGCAATGTGCAGGCCCATTCTGAGCCCTGGGAGTGAAACAGGCAAACCCTTATTTGCGTGGAGCTGAGCAGCCACAAATAAGCAGGCGCGTGGCTGGCCCACCCCAACGCGTGCCGTGGGACGGTTGCCCTCTTGCACCGGGATGGGGCTGGGAGTGGCAGAGATGGTGGAACGTGTCCATCAGGCTTGGGATGGACATCGCCCCTGTGACAGCTTCTCCAGTTAAGAATCCCCCTCCCCAGGAGGCATATCCAGAGTCAGACCCAGGGCTGGGACATGGAACACAGGCTCCTACCCGCTTTCCAAAGCTTACACAGCCTGGACGGGGCCTCTGGGCCCTGGGGCTGGAGCAGAGGCAAATAGCACATGCTGGTGACCAGACTCCCCACCCCTGTACCCGCTGTGCGGCTGTGGAGGGCGGGATCCACGTTCCCTGCCAGCCTTTCAGCGGGGAAAGGGTTATGGGGATGAGGGTTATGTCCTAGTGAGTCCGACACCTGGGCAAGTGCGATATTTTTTAATGGTCTCAATCGTATTATTTAAATATATCCTCTACCTGTTCTTGGGATGGAAATTATGGTCTGGGGCATGCCTGTGTCTAACTCATGTGTTACTAAGGTGGGTTCCCCCGCATGAGCCTAGTCCAGGCTCCAAAAAGGGAGTCAGCTGCTCTGTCCCTTTCTCTCAGCCCCTCCTGGACTCTTCTAGGAGAAGAGTCTTCTAGGACCAGTGGGAGAGGCTCAGTTCTTTGTGTCTGGAGTGGTGATGAGGGCTGAGCCCCTATGGGGAGGCACGGTGCTTTCCAGGGCTCTGGGCTCGGTGGAGACCCACTGGGGCCCCTGATGCGCCCCCCCACAAGATGGATGTGCTCTCAGAGGCTGTGTTGGGAGTCACGGGGTCCGGGCACTTGCGCCTTCACAATCCCCTTCCTCCATAAAGAAATATTATAGTTTGCGACTGCATTGGTATAAAAATGAATATATTCATATCCTATATTATGACACTTTCCCCAACCTAAAAGTTTATTCTGTTTTTAAAATAAATGAAAGTATTTGTATGGGCCCTGGACCTGATGGGGCTGTGCCCTGCCGCCTCTCCAGAGTGCTGGGAATTCTCAGGTGACCCAGTCCTGCAGGCAGCCAAGTGCCCACACATTTCCAGGCTGCCCTCCACCAGGGCGGTGACCTCGGGTCACCAGGAACACGCACGCCTAGGAAGCCGTGGGCTTCTGCAGTTTCCAAAGGGATGCAGGGCAGAGAGGCAAGTAAAGGACCCCCAAGCGGATCCCAAGCCCCTGATTACAACACTGGCACTCAGAAGCTCGATGCCCCTCCCCCAGGGACACAATGCAGTTCTGGCTCCCTGCTCCGGCTGGCACCATGGAACCGCCCGAGTGCGGCTCTGCATCCTACCAAAGCGGAGTTCCTCGACCGCCGCACTTACAACATGGGTGTGATGGGGCTGTCAGGAGGATGTCACCAACTCGGAGTGATGTCGCTGAGCATGGTGTATGTGTGTGCGTGTGCATGCCCACGTGCATGTGTTTCTGTTTACAGGTGGGTGTGCGTGTCTGTGTGTGTATGTATGAGTGTGTGTGTCTCCACAGGGATGTGTGTTTCTGTTTACAAGTGGGTGTGCACGTCTGTGTGTAAAAGTGCGTGTGTCTCCGTGTGCATGGGTCCATGCAGGGCTCTGTATGCACGTCTCCGCATCTGTGCATCTGTGTAGTGTGTGTGTGTATCTTTGTGTACGCGTGTGCTCTGTGTGTCTAGACAAATATACAAGACCAGCCGGGCAGTGGAGAGCCAGAGCCATGCCCCAGAAGTAGCCTAATTAGGAAAAGGAGGCTCTAGAAGGAGGGATATTTTGTATTTTGGTCTGGGGTGTTTTGCCCACTGCAGTTTCTTTAAGAACAACACAGAACGCCCCCAAAGTCAACCTGCAAGCAGGCTGGAGGGAGCAGCGAGCCTCGCTCCTCAGGAGGTGCTGGCAGGAGGGCAGGTGCCAGGCTCCAGGCTGGGATGGCACTGGGCAAGGGAGAAGAGAATGGGGGCTCCCCAACCTCCCACATCTCGGGGTTCCAGGGAGGTGAAAATGGACCCCTGAGAACCCAGATTGTCCTTGTGCTCACGACGTCTCCACAGTGGAGGGACAGAAAAGCAGAACAGGTGAAAGAAGCACCCCCATCCCCCTGCCAGCCTCCCCACCTGCTGAAAACAAGGTCCTCAACTTGTGGTCACTGGACCTGGAATCTGCACCCCTCCTCTTCCTCCAGCCCCTGTGTGGCCCTGGCTGCAAGACAACAGCTCCCACTCCTGAGAGCTGAGCAAACACGCAGTGGGCTGGGCCAGGGAGTCCCCGGTAATTTAATTGAGTCAATTTGCTCACAGTGGAATATGACTTCTCTTACAATATTTTGAAAAGGAATTCAGCTGAACACTCGGCTGTGTGTGTGTTGGGGTGGGGGTTCCCACCTGAGGCCCAGCTTTCTTCATTTCGGCAGCTCCAGTCTCCCCAGTATCCACAGAGAGAGGGTCCTGCGGGTGCCTGGCCAGCCCCTGCCACCCCCGCCTTCCCTCTCCACCCCCACCTCCTCTTTGCTTGTGACCCATGACTGGGAAGGCAGCTTCAGGAAGAGAGACTGGACTTTCTCTCTCCTCTCCAAGTGGGGCCAAAAATGGGAGGAAATCATTTCATTCTAACCAGTCGATTCCAGGCTGGGAGTCCCTGGGACCAGTGGACAGAGACAAACCTGGAGAAGGCAGTCTCCTCGCCCAGGGGCTGCTGGAGAAAGGAAGGAGGGGGTGTTGACTTGGGGGGCACAGGGCCACCATGCTGCCTGGGAGGGGGTCGGCTGGGCTCTGGGGCATTCAGACTCCACATCTGGACGTGATCAGGATGAGAATCGTCTCTACATTTATTGTGCTCTCACTGTGTGCTGGAAATGGATCTTCATGTTCTGCAAACAGAATCTCACTAAATCCCCACACCACACTGTGAGGGAAGCACGACTGCACTCCCTGTTTTACAGCCAAGGAAACCGAAGCACAGAGAAGCTAAATAACTTGCCCAAGGCCACACAGCTGGTATGGGGCAAGGCCAGGATTGGAACGCAGGCACCCAGCAGCAGCCAGGCTCGCCTTGTCTTGGACCTGATGGTGAGGGGCTGTGTCCTGCAGCCTCTGGGCTCAGCGGCCGTTGCAAAGGAGGGGTTTCATCCTGGCAGCGAGGTTGAATTGGGCATCAGAGTTGTGCCCCTTATGGCCTTCAAGGGGGAACCTCAATCCCCTCTCACCCCACCTCCATCACTGCAGCCACTTGCCCTAGTCTGCTCAGCCCCCAGAAGCTTTTTGCACACCTGGGTGTCCCACCCTGGGTTGAGATGGCAACGAGGCAGCAGAGAGCTCTCCCAGAACACTGCCCCATCCCCAGAGCCCAGCACCTCACCCTGCTTCTGGGGTCTCCCCTGGGGGCCGAGAGTATATTGTCTCTGATTACCCTCAACACTCCCCAAATACACACCCTCAACATCCCCAGCACTGAAGAGCTGTGTGTGTGTGTGTGTGTGTGTGTGTGTGTGTTTTCTGTCTCCCTAACTGGACCAGCAGCTTCTTAGAGGCAGGGCCCTGTCCCCTCTTTACCCACCCAGCCTTCCACAAGTCTCTGCAGCGTGGGTTGATCGATAATCAAGTCTTGTTGACCAGCTGCCTGGAAAATGATTTTCCTTCACTAACTCTCCTCTGGAATTTCCTGGAGGAAACTTGTCTTGACCGAATAATGGGATTCAGGAGGGCTGTGTTCCTGCCCCCAGGGATGTCATATTACTGCAGGAACACAGGGTGTCTCTCAGTGGCAGGGAGCTGGTGTGCTGGCTCTTGGCGAGCCCAGGGGACCGGGATCTGGCGAGGTGAGGAGAGTGGTGCCCTTAGGCTGGTGGAGCGGCAGGGGAGGGGAGCTGGGTAGGGCTGGGGCAGGAGGGAGAGAGGGAAGCGGCCGCAGCTTGGGGCTCTGGGAAGAAGGAAGCTACTGGGCTGAGAGGAGCAAGGGCTGTGGATGTTGCCTGGAAATAGAGTAAATAGAGTTTCTTTCAATCAAATCATATTTTAAATGCACTGGGGGAGGCTCAGTCGGTAAAGAAATCTCGCCAGAAATCTTTCCCAGAAAATAACCCTTTTGCTAAAGGCAAAACACTTTCCTTAAGTTATCTGTTTTGATACGGATTGTTCTTAAAAGCTAGGCACACCTACACACGTGAAAACAAGGAGAAAGCCTGCAAACATGTGAACGGAGCCTCAAGCGTGTACACATGTGCCGTGCGTGTGCCAACCTCACTGCATATACCTGGGCGCAGCCAGCTCTCGCATTTTCTCATCGCTGTGGTTCAATTTAAATTAAAGCAAATGTTGAAAGCCCTCCCTTCCAGGTTTTATTTGCTGCCCTAAGTCTTCCGCAGCAACTCATTAGCTTAATGGGTTTTCTTAATTCTCATCTATTAGTAGGCCCTGTTTCTGCATGGAAAGCTGGTCCTTTCCAAAGAAGAAGGGCTCAGCCTTCTTCTACCTGGACACAGAGCAGCCTGCCCCGGCACCACCACCCACACACCAGCCCCCTCGCCTGGAAACCCCTCTGGGAGATGGTGGTCCCTTGCCCTGGGAGGCTGGGGCTTCTCCTCTTTACTTCTCTCACGCCCACTCTCCTCCTCAGCCCCTCCTCTCCCTGGAATCTGCTCCATGTAGAGGAAGCAGCTGCACCAGGTGCTTAGAAAACTCATCACAAAGCCAGGCGAGGTGGCTCACGCCTGTAATCCCTGCATTTTGGGAGGCCGAGGCAGGTGGATCACCTGAGGTCAGGAGTGCGAGACCAGCCTGGCCAACATGCCGAAACCCCATCTCTACTAAAAATCCAAAAATTAGCCGGACGTGGTGGTGGGCATCTGTAATCCCAGCTACTCAGGAGGCTGAGTCAGGAGAATCGCTTGAACCCTGGAGACGGAGGTTGCAGTGAGCCGAGATCGCGCCACTGCACACCAGCCTGCGCGACAAGAGCGAGACTCAGTCTCAAAACAAAAAAAGAAAACTCATCACAAAACCACAGGGAGATGGGAGGAAACTGGTCCCTGTGCTCAGGCTCCCCTTGAGGAAGGAGGTTGTGTCCTTTCAGGGTGGCCCATGGCTTGCTGGGCAGGTGGTGGGACCGGATCCTGATCGGGGTTGAGGGGGATCTCTGTCCAGGAGAAAGCAGCTGTGCGGAACTCACACATAAAAATGATGCTTGTGCCCCTGGGGCCTCCAGTGTGGGCTGTAAAACCACCGAGACAGATTCAGGCCAGCGCAGGCGTCAAGTCCTCAGATGGGAGTGTTTGCGAAATGCTCAGATGTGTGTTCAGATAAGCGCCCATCTGGCCCCTCTGACCCATTTCACAGAGTACTTTGGAGAAAGGATTTCAGGTGTGTTCTGAATGGAGCCAGGTTGGGTTCATGCTGGCATTGCCATTCATAATCAGAGGCTCTGAGCACATGACATGCTCCCACGGCCAGCCCAAGTGCCCGAGAGTGCCAGGTAGAGTTGGGCTGGGTCCTTGGCAGGCCCCCTTCCCTCTCTGAGCTTCGTTTTCTCCAAATGGAAATGTGGGGAGGGGTGTCGACTAGGCCCTTAAGGAGCTGGAGTTGAGTATGTGTGTGGGGGGGTGTGCGTAGGGGTAGGGAGGACAGAGGGAAGAACTTGGAGGGGTTCACAGACCTGAGGCCTGGGCCACAGCTGGGAGCACAGCTGGAGAGTCCAGTGCATTCATAACACGCGGAAATGGGGTTGGAATCAACCTGCTCCCCTGCCGTCACCCCTGTCTCTGCAAGTTTTGGAGGCCAGGCCTCTGCCCCACCTGCTGAGAGGCCACGTGAGCTTCCCCTTCCAAGGAGTGAGATAAAAGTCCAGTGGGCCGGCCCCATCCACCCCAGGCTGGGCTCTAACTGCTGGCCCTTGTTCCTCATCAGCCCCTGACTCCTGCCAGTCTCCGCCCGCCTTCTGACCTGCCTTGCTCTGCGTTATAGACTCATTTCACACAATTGGACCAGAAAAATCTCAGGAACAGACTCATGTTGTCTGTCAGCTTCCCCCAGCACACCTGCGGCCAGCTGGACACGTGGCTCTACCTCCATGCTGGTTCCTCCTGGTGCCCACCCAAGGGTGGGCAAACACCCTTGCCCAGACTCCCCTTTTTCTGGAGCATGAAAAGGGTTAATCAGGTGTGTCTCATGCCTCTGTCCCTGCCCTGCTCCTGTGGGTGGGGAGGGAGTCCTCAGGAAACATGGTGGGGCTGGCGTCCCAGAGCCTCCAGCCAGGAGGGATCTGGGGGGATTTAGAATGGAGAAAGACCCCCAGGGATGGAAGCCCGGGCCAGGCCTGGCCTTGGGACCATCCATCACACAGAGGCGGAGCCACGGACTGGCCCATAAGTCCAGAGGGGAGACATAAAACTGGGGGGCCACAAGACTGAGGAGAGCCACAGGATGGGGGAGCCCATAGGGCTTAGGGGGATCCACAGGGTGGGAAGGTGGGGCCTGTAGGACCTGAGAGGAGACACAGGATGGGGAGGAGGCATAGGACAGGGAGGTCTATAGGATAGGGGGGCAATAGGACCCAGGGGAGCCATAGGATTGCAGGGGCATAGTATGGGGAGGCCATAGGACAGGCGGGGGGAGCCAGCTAACAGAGTCCTGTGGGCGGGCAGTGCTGTCCGGAGCAGGCTGTCCCTGGGGAAGGAGCCCTCACAGCACCGGGAGAAGCATTGCTGAGGGCTGCTGTGGCCGTAGTCATCCTCATAGTCACTGGCGTTTAGAGGGTGCATTCTCTGTGCTAGGCCCAAATGAAGCATCTGCGGGGAGGGTCTCCTCAAACCTGCCTGTAACTGAAGCGTCTGCGGGGAGGGTCTCCCTGAACCTGCCTGTGGGCTGTGGTTGCTCTGCACCTCTCCTTGGCCTGCCTAGGAGCCTCGATCCTCTGATCCTGGTTTCGGTATGAATTCAACAATGCCTTCTGCGGGAACAGCCAAGCTCCCCATCTCAGTGCCGTGACACAGCAGAGACGCACTTCTCACCATGCCAGGTCCCTCAGGGCATGGCTGACCAGGGCGAGGCTGTGCTCCCAAGGGTGACCCCAAGCCCCAGTCCCTCCCACTTGCAGGATCTGCCATCTTTAACACGTGGTTTCCACATTTTCGAGAAGAGGAAAGAGCGTGAGGGCTGCCGGGGGTGTCCTGGAGATGGCACGTGTCCCCCCACCACATTTGGGTGGTGGGAGCTTCCTCATTGAGTGGCCCCTAACCCCAGGGGCTGCTGGACACTCTGGGCATCTCGATTTTCTCTTTAAACGGGGTGGTGTCAGGAGCAGCAAGGAGTGCTCTGCCTTCAGGAGCCAAAGCACCTGATAGACTGCACGGGGTCTATGGAGCCCGGCAACAAGAGCCGCTCTGCAGCCAGGGAGCTCTCGCCCCCATTGGGAGCAGGAAAGGGGAGGACGAGCATGGGCACTCAGCTGAGGAAGACGGAAGCCCTGGGCTCCTCTGGAATCTGGCCACGGGCAAAGCTTCCTCGTTTGTTCTAAAGCAGCAAGATACAGCCCTTCGGATGTGCCCATTTCACAGTGGAACATACCAGAACCTTCCAAACCCAGGTGCCCAGGCAGAGCAAAGTGGGGTTTACCTGCCCCATGGAGGCAACAGGTTCCCTACTGTGGCCCCTCACCACGGTCCCTCAGTGAAGGAAGGCAGGGAAGGAGGTCCCAGGCCCCAGTGCAGAGCAGGTGGCCCAGAGACACCCAGACAGGAGGAGGGACACCATGCTGGCCTGGGAAGCCACCCCACCATGCCTGCCTCCCCGAGTCCCCTGCCGTGCACATCCCCCTTCCCTCGCTACACTCCCTGGGGGAGGCGAGGGAAGGTGCCTTCCCAGTCACAAGCACCTGCTGGGACAGCTCCAGGTGCACTTGGCATGGCCCCACATGGGGGCACTGTTTTCTCTAGAGAAGGCGCTCGGCCCTGGGAACTAAGGACCCAGAGAAGCATGTGTGTGCGTGTGCCTGTGTGCATGTGTAAGTGAGCATGCATGTGAGTGAGTGTGACTGCATGTCAAGGTGTATGCATGTGAGACATGGACGTGTGTATGTGAGCGTGGGCCTGTGTGTGTTAGTGAGCATGTATGTGTTAGTGTATGTGACTGTGCATTTCAGGGCGTATGAGAGACATGTACGTATGTGTTCCTGTGTGAGTGAGCACGCATATGTATGTGTGTTAGTGTATGTGACTGCATTTCAGGGTTTATGAGAGACATGTACGTGTGTGTGCCTGTGAGTGAGCACGTGAGTGTGTGTTAGGACGTGACTGTGCACGTCAGGGAGTGTGTGTGCGAGGTGTGTGTGTGAGCATGTGAGTGGTTGGGTGTGTCCACCTTGGCCACAATATTGAGGTGGCAGCGAATCCATTCTGCAAGTGTCAAGTGAGGCACTGGGCGGGGCTCTGGCCCTGCTGGGAATGGGAGGGCAGCACACGTGGCGACCGGGGCAGAGTGGTGTTTCCAGCTTTGCTTCCTTGGGGAATCTGTCTGGAAGATTTTCTGACATCCAAGTGCCGTCAGCGGCTTCTTTCCTCTTGGCTCTGTGAGCGTTGGCTCCTGGTGAGAGAGGTGCTCTGGTGACGATGGGGTTGGCACCAGGACCCGGTCACCACAGAGCAGGGAGCATCAGGAAGGGCTGGGAGCCAACGAGGCCCCAGGTGTGAACTCGCTTGCTGGCCAAGAGCCTTCTCTTTGGTGGGATCCCAAACTCCATCTAACAAAGGGCATCTGGTGGGGCTTAGAGGAGAAATGTGCATCTGCAGCCCAGTGCTCACCCTCGGCCAAGGCCACTCTGCACCGACGTAGCTGGAATTCTTTCTCCGTGGGAGCTTCTTTAAGAGGCAAAGAGGGGACAGGAGGGACAAGGCCAGGGGATAGACACTCAGAGGTTTGACCAAATCTCCATCCATCAGGGCGGGCAGATGATCTTTCCCGAGGCTGCAGAGAGAGCCTGAGCTGGGGTGGCACCAGGAGCCGCAGGACCTGAAAGGCCCTCTAGGGAGGGGAGAGGCAGCAGCAGTGAAGACACACTTGGGCTCCCAAGGCCATTGCAGGCAGAACTGACCGAGATGGTGGTGGCAGGGGAGCAGCTTTCAACGCTAACCAGAGCAACACCAACCATGCCCCAGAACACACACCCGGAGTTTGGGGTGGCAGGAAGGGAAAGGCCTGGGAGGAGGCACGGTGTGTGTACCTGGTGTTCGAGGGGATCCCCAGACAAGCCCTGTCTTGCTAAGGCCATTTGAGTTCTGGGGGTGAAAACAGCAAACCCTCCGAAACATGTGTCCTTTGCCCCCAGCAGTCACGGCAAGGGTCACGGCCAGGGTCAAGGGCACCCCTTCTGATGATCCCCATCAGGCCCTCCCTGGGGAGTGGGGGCAGCTTGTGGTAGAAGCTGTGGTGCCTTTGGGTATAGATGTGGAGGTGGCTCCGTGCCTGGGGAGGTGGGAAGATGGTGTTGGCACCTGGTGCCACAGGTCAACCCCGGCTGATGGGCAGCCCCTCCCCACACAGAGTTGCCCATTGCTTGTGTGCTTGGAGAGTGTGCGCAGTGCCACTGGATGCCTGCCAGCCACACTGGGCATAGTAAGACAGCTCAGAGCAGCTGCCCCCAGGCTGTCCAGAGGTGGCAGAGCTGGTGTGGTTGGAGCCCCTCCTCGCCCTTGTTGTGTGGCGGGCTGTGGGCTGGAGAGGAGGCGGAGGTGAGCAGGTGACTGGGATCTGCCTTCTCCCGACTTCGCTAAGCCCTCGGCTGCATCCCGACAGTCATGGGCCCTGTGTAGGCCATCTCCCGCCATCAAAAAATAGTGAAAAGTGGATTTTGCCACAGTGTGGGTACAAAGACAAAAGCATCGTTGGCCCTTAAAGTTCATTTTTTCTTCTCATTTTAAAAGAAATCATGACATTTTCATGGCCCTGATGGTGTCAGCCCTGGCTAAGGGTCAAGCCCCCGGACGCCCTTGTGTCTGGCTGGAGGGAGGCTGAGCGTGGGGCCTTGGCCCAGTGTTGGGCTGGTGTGCCAGGACCTCTTGGTTGGTTGCTGCTTGGAACCTGCTCAGCTCTTCCAGCACCTTCTTGGATGGTAACAGTCCCCAGGGAGTGGTGTCATTCATGGCGACATGAGGTCACCCACCCACGGGCTTCTGAATAGTCCTGCAGAGGAGCTGAGACCAAGGCGGCAGGTGTGGGGAACCAGTGAAACCCACGACTGACTCCCAAGTGTGGCGTTTTTGTCCATCTTCAAATGCAGGCATCCTAGGTTTGGAGATTAACACAGTTCAAATAGCATTGTGAAGCCACACTGGGAAACCCAGATGCAGGGCAGCACGCAGGATCTTGGCTTCCTGGTCCCCAGCCTGGATGGTGTGACATGGCTACAGCCCCAGGCTGGTGGAGTGGGGGCCTCTTTCCTCAGCTGGTGCTCCTACTGGACCCCTCATCTTTGCAGCTGCCTTTGCTTTAGATAAGGCTCAACCCTTCTGCAGAATGAAGTGGGCATGGCCGTGGAGATGGGTAAAGTTGTTCTGTTAAAGAACTCATCCCATGCTGAGCCCCCCATCTTTGTGGATCTCTTTGCTTTAGATAAGGCTCAGCCCTTCTGCAGAATGACAGAATGACGTGGGCACGGCTGTGGAGAGGGGAAAAGTTCTGTAAGAGAATCCATCCCGTGGAATCCCTTGGAAGGAAAGACAGGGCCAATGCATAATAAAGGATGGTGTGGACAGGAACTTCTGTCCCCATGCCTCTTAATCTCGTTAGCAGGAAATGAAAGCAAATCCCACTGGGACTAACCTTGCCATGTGCTGAGAATCTCCTGTAAGAATTTCAGGTGTCCCTGCCCCACGGTTGTTGTTTGTCTCTGGCTGAAGTTAATTCCCCAGCCCTGAATGCACACAAAGTCATGCTGGGGTGTCCCAGACATTTGGAGGCAGGAGAAACCCATTCATAGTGAACAATTGTCAGTGGATTGTCCACAGTGCCTGCCTCCAGGTGAGCAGCCTTTCTAGGGGGCCAGGCGGGCTCTGATTCCTCCTGTGTCACATGCCTTGGCTGCCACAGAGACCCCCCGAAAGAGCTGCCTGTCTGGCCCACCATGGCGCCCACTGGCCATGGCTCCCTTTGCCATTTTCTCCTCTGCTGCATCCCATGGTAGGTGGCTGGGGAAATATTTTCGAGTTATTGGCTGGGAGTAAATCTGACTTATGCAATCTAAACCTTAAAACCAGGGAGAGCGGACTCTTCTTACTGTGTGTCTTCTCTTGTCTCAGTCTCTCCTGACACCTGTAGCCCAGAGCTCATGAGTGCTCATCGCTAACTGCTGTGTGGTGCATGCATGAATCTGGCCAATGTGATTTGCGTTTTGAAGAAGGATCAAGCAGTGGGAGAAGGTCAGGGGACTTGAGGAGGAGGAGGAGGACTGGAGGGGAGGATGGGGAGCAGGAGTAGGAGGAGGAGGGGGAGGAAGAGGAAATGAAGAAGAGGAGGGGAAGGAGGAAGAGGAGAGGGAGGAGGAGGAGGTGAAGGAAGAGAAGGAGGAGGGGAGGAGGGAGAGGAGGAGGACTTTGAGGAGGAGGAAGAGAAGAAGGAGAGGAGGGTGTCCGAGGCTGGGGTCCTCCAGAAGCCAACTCTGTGAAGGTGGTGTGCAGGCCTGGGGTCAGCACTCATGTGGGAGCGAGGGCAGCAGAATTGGGCAAGGGAGGCGTGAGGCTGTGAGGCAGTCGCAACACGGTGCAGCAGACCTCTGCAGAGCTCTGGAGCTGCCCGACCTTGAGGCAAAATGGCATGGCCTTTGTACCCCTCTGCCCACCTGTCATGGATGTGGACCCTCCCCAGGTACCTTGGGTGAGGTGGCTTTCTCTGAGGTGCTCTGGGAAGGACTCAGCTGAGAGCTGTCAGCTGCCTAGGGTCCCAGCAGCTGGGGTGAGAGCAGCTGCCTGGAAGGGGCTGTAGGTGGGCCAGCACAACATCTGCTAGGAAGGACAAGGGTCGTCCTGCTGGGCTGTGCCCCAGTTCTGCCGGTGTCCACAGACAGAAGCCTTCCAGCTCCTCAAACGTTGCCTCTGCTGGGCTGGGGCCCTGCGTTCATCCTCCTCTAATTGAACAGGTGCTGGGCTGGTGGCGAGGCGGCCGGGATCGACTGTGTGCGATGGAAGGTCAATAAGGCACTGCTCTTTGGGCTGGCTCTCTCACCGGCAGACAGCTGGAGCTGGGAAGTGGTGCTCTATTCATGATATTTTGATTTCTCAGGCTCTGGGGACACTGACTTTGATAGATTGAGACGTGGCGCCGGCATAATATACCATAAAATCGCAGCTCGCTTTTAGAGCAGGCGTTAGCTGCCGGATCCCACCCATTCCTTAAGAATTAAATACATACTTTAAAGAAAAAGAAACAGCTTAGGACAGAGAGAGCCACGGTCTGCAGGCATGAACCGATCAGGGAGTCACTGGCTGGGCTCTGCTGTTCTTTATACAGAAAGCAGCCCCTTTACCAGTGATGGTGACCGAGATGCCTGATCTTCTACCAGAAAGACTAGTATGGCACCTGGGCACGGCTGGGACCACAGGCTGATCGTGAGGTTGCTTCTCGTCAGCTATGCAGTTAGCTTTCCTAGTGACCGGGTTGATTGATGCCTCTGTCTTGCTGGTTTTGAAACCTGCTCTACTTGCTTTCTCTAAGGTGACTTTCAGCACAGGGGCTCCAGGCTGCAGCATGGTGTGTCCCCCATGGGCAGAAGCATCCCTGTGTGCTGCCCTCCTGGTTTCAGATCAGAAATGTGCAGTGGCAGGACATCTGCTGCTTGGTCATGATGCCGATGGCATCTTTGGTGCAAGAGTGTGGTACCCAGGAAGGGCTGCCGTCTCCATGGTTACCGGGCATCCAGAGGTGTGGCCGCTGTGCTCTTGGCAAGCCCTCTTCCCTCTCGGGCAGCAGACACTACAGCCCCTCGACCCTGCCAGGTGCCTGCCCCTGCCCTCTTTACCTTGTGAATTCCGTGAGCTCTAAATCAGATAGCAGCGTCCCCACAGAATATGGGGTAAAACCATTTAATCTACATTGTCAGTGTGGGGAAGATATATTCCTTCAGGTTTATTTCTGTGGAAGGTGTTATCAAATATGCTGGTGATTCATGTATGGGAAATATATTCTGTTAAAGCATTTTTCACCTGCCGCCGCGCCAGCTTCAGTGGGCACTCATTGTCTCCTGGCTCGCCGTGATCCATTTATCTGGTGTTCATGTGGGAGCACCAGGGCCGCTGCTAGAGCACATTGGAATTAAGTATGAATTAAATGTACTATTAAAATAAAGTGTTATCACAGGCATTTAATGAGTTTTATTCTTTAACAGTTTCATTTTGGAATTTTTGATGCCCAGGCAGCTTTCTATTTCATTTTCTCTTAGTGGATTTTCATTTAGGAGTTTGTTGTATTACTTAACATCAAAGGGGATGCTATTTTTTCCCCACAGTTACAGTCATCCCTCCCACTTCTGCTGGAGTGGATATTTTGTTCATAGGGGAATGAAACTGGAATAAGCCAAAGTGATTTTTTTAAAGGAGTTAAAAAGAGCAAGGAGTTAAGATTTTCCCCAGAAATACCATGTGCGTGTGCATGAGAGTGTGTGTGTGTGTGTGCACATCCAGAGCAGAAACTAAAGTGTTGAGGGTAGAGGGGCTTTATTGGGGGCCCAATAAATACCAAGAGACAAGCCTCACCCACCAACTCTAGTTAATGTGTCCAAGACTGGCCCAGGGAGCATCCTGCCCTTTGCCTTGGACGCTGCCTTTCTGAGCCTTGGGCTGACCGCTGCCCAAGCACCACAGCTGGGTGACTCCTGCCCAGCCACTCCCTGGGCACCAGGAGTCAGACTCACTTGACTGAGTGGCCCTGGCCACACAGGGTAGCCTCTCCAGCTGAGGGAGCAACCTGGGCTGTGGGTAAGGCCACATGGGTGGGCTGGTTAGACATGCTGGGCTTTGCAGGGTCCCCTCTCTGGAGGCTGTGCTGGATGGGCTATAATGTGTTCCTCTAGGTCCCCAGTCCCATATGGGGTCCCTCATCAGTGGAGAGCATGCTTCCCCACCAGAAAGCAAACAGCGGGCTATCTAACCCGCTCATGCCTGCTCCCCGTCACCCACCAGCACACCCTCATCCTTCAACCCCTGGCCCTATGTCTTACCCATCTTTTCATCCCCAGAGCTGCACGCAGTGTCTGTGCAGTCAACACACTCGTTAACTGCCTACTTGACCCATCACATGCCTGGGAGACGTGCTTGGCCTGGGAGAGCAGCACTGTCCCCAGCTGCAGACAGCATCTCTCTCCTGGCAGAGTTCGGAGTCCACCTGCATCTGAATGGGAGCTTTATCTCCATCAGCCCCGTCATTCAAGGAACACCCAAGACTGCAAGCCCAGTTGAGGACTGTCCTAAAACAGCATGCCAGGAACAACAGGAAACGGAGATTTGGGATTTAGTGATCCTGTCAACTGATGGCTACCATCTCTGCTCACTTTGTGCCAGACCTACTCTGGGCAGGCGGGTGGAACAGAGAGGAAGCCTGAACCCCAGTTCCACAGAGCCTGCCTTCTGGGCATGGGGCTGTTTAAATGAATGAGTGAATGGTCCCAGAGTGGTGTGTGCTGTCCCGAAAATCCATGGGGTGAGTGGCTGGTGGCTGCTTCCTGTAGGGCTGGGTTCTCTGAGGACCTGGCATCTGAGCTGAGGCTTGAGAAGGCACAGCGCCATAAAGCCTGGTGGAAAAGGAGGGTGCGGCAGAGCACAGGCTGTGATTTGTGGAGGAGCTAGAGGCCAGGGTGGCTGGAGTGGGCGAGAGGGACAAGGTGAGGAGAGTTAGGGGGCTGCAGGATCCTGTCGTCTGCTTTATTCCAGTGCAGTGGACAGCCCCAGAGAGTTCTGAGTGGGGCAGGGGTGCGAGCTGATTGACCCTCCTCAGTCAGACCCAGGCTGCTGGGGGGCGGACGGGCTGTCGGGGCTGAACATGGAGGCTGGAGGGCTCTGGAGGTGTTGGGGGCTCTGGAGGCGTTTCGGAGGTCCCTGAAACACCTGCTGGTGGCCTGGATACTGGCATCAAGGAAAGGAGGGAATCGAAGGCCCTAGATCTTCGATTGGGCCCCTGGGTGAGAGGTATGTTGCTCGCAGAGACCCCCCAGGGAAGTTGGGCAGGGACAGGAAGGGGAACTGAGCCTTGTGTCAGGCACCCTGGATGTGAGATACTTCTGAGGCTTCTGGAAAAAGCCGAGGAGGCAGCCAGACAGAAGAGGCTGGAAGTCTGGGGTGGAGGTGACCAGGGCTGGGAACACCTCAGCCCCCCATTTCCAGAGGGAACAGCCCACAGACTTGCTGGGTATCCCAGGAATCCTGTTCCTCTCCCTGACATTGCCAAGAGAGTCTCCATTCACAGCGCATTTGCCCTTTAATGAGTCCCCTGGTTCTTCTGCACATTGACCCTTACTGTCACCCGGGAGCCACGTCCCCTCTTTGTGCATCAGCCTTGCTGGCACTACAGAAGCCCTGGCCACGCTCAGGAGTGCAGGAGCCACCTCAGAGGCAGGAGTCACGTGCCTCCCCTCCATCTCCCCTGCGGCTCACTATGGCTTGGAAACCTCGCGTGTGCAAGCGTCACGCCTCTGAATTTTTACTTTCCCGTACTTCTCTGTTTTCTGCACGGGGAGAAGGTACTCCGGCTTGTGAGATATTCTGGGGCTTACCCTGCTCCAACCCTAGAGGGGTCCTGGACTCAGGACAGGATATCACCAGCATTTGGGGACACAGACTGGGGAGTGGGGCCTCTCACACCTGTGTGGCCCTCGAAGTGTCTGAGAATGAGGTCTGCACTCAGAGCCGGGCGTTCAGGGTTGTCCGATGTTCCCACTTTACCCCTCTCTCATAGCTGTGGCAACAAATTCCAGCTTTGGTGGCCTTGAGCAGTCCCAGAGCTCCTCGGAGGCCCCTTCTCGTGGTCTCTAATGGGCCTGTGCAGCTAGGAGCCGGTGGAGATGAGGTGCCAGGAACTGGCTCAGTCACAGGAAGCAATTGCCTGGCAGGCCGGTTCTCATTTTCCTGGGGCGCCAGGTATTCAAGCCTTGCAAAGAGGCCTCTGGGCCCCTCACATGCGGGACATAAGGGCTCCCATCTCCATCCCAAGCCACAGCCAGGCTCTTGCTGACACTGCTCCCCCTACTCCCTGCAGCCTAGTGCCATCCAGGCCCAGTGCAGGTGGCCTTCCACGCGCACCGCCACCCCCGCCCTCTGGTCCCCTGGGTGATCCTCTCCCCATGCCTCAGAGCTGGGGCTCTGTTTGGCTCTGAAAGATGCTGCACTCAGCCTCTCCCACCGTCCTATGCAGACGCTGGCCGGGCATCTCGGCCAAGCCCTGAAGGGCCGGGATTCTGGCTTCGGAGAAATGCAGGGAGACAGGTGCATTTTCCCAAAGGCGGGAGAATATCTGAGAACCTGGGAAGCTCTCTGGGGCGCTCACCTCGGGCTGAAAGACCCCGGTGTGAGGCAGGAGGCAAACTCTGTTGGCTCAGCGCTTGGCCGTGGCCCGTGGAGGGCTGTGTGTGAGCTGGCAGTGGAGTGGATTCTCTCGAAGGAAGTGATCTGTTACCCCGCTGCATTTGCGCTTTGATGACTGAATAAATACGCAGCAGGCAGGGAACATTCGTCCAAGGCAGCTGGATTATTTACAGAGAGACTCGAAGAATCTCGGAGAAGAGCCGACACTGCTTGCATACTAAAATGGAAATGGCAATTAACTACCAAAATAAGACATTTTTATAACATTTTTATTGAAGTTTTAATGAACAAATAAAGAAACAGAGAAATCTGCCTATGCCTTGTGAGCCATATAAAAATGACTAAATCAAGATGAAATGGCAAGAACTGGCAACACCTCCGCTTCCTCTGCTTCTCTAAATAAATAAGTGCAGGCAGTTACACTGGGTACCCCTGCACAGCGCACACACGTGTGCACACACACGCGACCTTGGCCCAAAGACCAAGAAATGAATGATGGAGTGAAACGCTGTTTGAGGGCAGAGTGAAAGAGAGGGGATGCTGGGAGGAGGAGGAGAGATGGGCGTGGGCTGGAGTGTCCCTTAGGGAAGTACTGGACAGTGCCTGGCAGAGCTGCTGATCAGCTGGGCCCTCTCCAGCTGTGGCACAGAGAGCCACGCAGGCGCAGGCGCAGGAGGTGGTGGCCAGGGTGTTGGCAAGGTGCTGCAGGTCCTGGTGACTCCAGTAACCAAGGGCCACCGTGAGGGTCCTCCCAGCATCTGAGAGATGTTTAATCTTTCCACAAGGAAGGCAGTGGGGGATGCAAGCTCATGCCACCTGCCCAGAGCTGTTAGCGGGTAAGCACCTCGATGAGCATCTCAGATAGCCCCGATGGCAAATGGATCAAGGCGCCGACCAGCAGCCTGGGGAGAGGGAAGAGCCAGGTCGGGGAGTGGCAAGCCGTGGATGGGATTGGTCCAGGAGAAATTGTCTGCAGATGGGCGAGTCTGGGGAACAGCCTGATGTTAGCAGAGGGAGGGTGACAGCTGTCTGTCACTCTCTTTCAAACCTTTGCAGCCAAATGTGTGTCTTTCCTGACTTAGGAGGGGTTCGGCCATTTATTCCTTTCCCTTCCTTTGCCTGAGATGTGAACTTCTGTTTCCAAAAGCTGATGTTCTTCCCAGGTACGGTGCGGCATTCAGCAGAAATAACCCGGGTAGGCTTCTCTCTCCCAATAATTACTCACAATACACAAAACACAAATTGGTTTACAATCACACCTCAGTTTTATCACACTAATTTCAAACTCATATTGCCACTCCCCTTCCCCCAACATTATTTAATCTGTTTCTTAAAAAAAAAAAGGAATTTGATCCAGAGCAATTTTTCTCAATTAAAATTTGTGATTACATTTCTGAGTTTCCATGGCAGAGTTGTGAGTGGGGCTGTGATATAATTTAACTTCTCCTAAATTGCTGACACCAATAACCCTATAAATTAACAGATGGTGGAGGGAAATCTCCTGGCTTCTTCCTGGCTATTTTTTTTTAATGGTTTGATTTTTGTAATAGGGGTTTTGAGTCCCAGCCAGGTATCCCTCCACTGGCAGCGGTGAGAGCTTGTCCCATTTCATCGTCTCTGATGCGGGCTGCGTGGATTTCACTTCAATGAAGATGGAGCATCAAGAAAACTGTTCACGTCCCTGCTGAGCGAGGGCACCTTTGCAGAAGCTGATGGGTGGGGGCCCCAGGGCGCGGCGCTGGGCGGGGCTGGTGAGCAGCTTCCAGCGGCACCTGTTGACGGGATTGCAGTCTGACAAGTGTGCCCAGCTGGGTGCAGGGTTCCCTGCAGGTTCCTTGGTTCCCTGCAGGCCCAGGCTGATGGGCCAGGCTCTCTGTTTCCAAGCTCACTGCTGCACCCTCGCTTTGCTTTTGTTGGTTGCTTCAGATATTGACATCGTTGTTAGGGTGGGAAGTTGGGCTAGCTGGCCACACCCCTAGAAAACCTCCAATACCATGAAGCATTTTTGTATCATGAGCACAGCATGCTTGCAATGTTTCATGAAGTTAAGGGGCATGGAGGTCGGAAAGAGAAAAGGCAAAACACCCCGTCACAAGGACACTGAATGCCAACATGAAAAAAAAAAAAAATAAAGAAACATCAGTGACCTAGGCCGGGTATGGGAGCTCAGGCCTGTAATCCCAGCACTTTGAGAGGCCAAGGCAGGAGTATTGCTTGAGCCCTGGAGTTCGAGATCAGCCTGGGCAACAGAGCCAGACCCCCTATCTACAAATAATACAAAAATTAGCCAGGCATGGTGGCACACACCTGTAGTCCTTGCTGCTCAGGAGGCTGAGGTGGGAGGATCACCTGAGCCCAGGAGTTTGAGGCTGTAGTGAGCTTTGATCATCACTGCACTCCACCCTGAGCAACAGAGTGAGACCCTATCTCAAAAAAAAAAAAAAAAAAAAAATGACCCAAATTACGAAGTGCAGGAGATAGTCAAACCTGGCAGAGCCACCAAGAGGCCCCTGCAGAGCCAGCCCTCCCTGGAGCCCCATCCTGTGGTCCTGCCTTAGTCTGGGTGGAGTGGTGGGTGATTTTCCCTTCTCTGCCAAGGAGTGTCTGCTAAATTGTTCAAAAGTGATTGGCCTGTCTGCGTGCAGAGATTAGGAGCCAGCGGGGAGGCAGGTCTCCTGTCCATCCTTCGAAGGCTATGCCTCACCTTCAGCAAAATATGCTCTTTGGAATTTGTAGGGGAGGATGTGGAGAGTAGGTTGCTAGATAAAATACAGGCTGCTCAGTTAATTTGAATTTCAGATTAACAGTGAACAGTGTTTAGTGTAAATATGTTCCATGCCATATTTGAGATAGACTAGTACTACAGATTATTTGTTGTTTATCTGAAATTCAAATTAAGCTGCATATCCTGTATTTTTCTTTGCTAAGACTGGCAGCCCCGGGGAGGGGCGGGGTAGGCGCTGCAGTCAGCCAAGCCCCCCAGCTCTTGCCTTGAGCCTGTGGGATCATTAAGAGGTGGATTAGGGATGTGTTTAAATCTGTCTAACCCATTTGAATCTTACTTCCTCACTCATAAAATACAGTTGTAGAGAGGATTACAGGATGTGTTGATGGATACACCTGGCCTGGTGCAAACCCACCCACGGAAGTTTCCGGTGCTCTGTGCTTCCCTGGGCTGGGTGTGGGGCAGGGGGCAGCTTCCCTGTGCCACTCGCGGTGTCTGCTCTGCACGAGCCCTCTGGGGGCACTTGGGAAAAGAAGGAAGGACACTTTGTTCTGGTTCCCAAGTGGCTCTTGAGCAATTGGCGGGAAGGTAGAGCTGATACATATGAGAAACCCAGGGATCCTGATGGCGAAACGGAACAGCCACACCCTGTGTTGGAAACACTGTGTGTGACTATAACTCAGAAAAGGGAGAGGACCAGGCCGAGCATGGTGGCTCACGCCTGTAATCCCAGCACTTTAGGAGGCTAAGGCAGGCAGATCACCTGAGGTCAGGAGTTCGAGACCAGCCTGGCCAACATGGTGAAACCCCTTCTCTACTAAAAATACAAAAATTAGCCAGGCGTGATTGTGCACGCCTGTAATTCCAGCTACTAGGTTGACTGAGGCAGTAGAATTGCTTGAACCTGGGAGGTAGAGGTTGCAGTGAGCTGAGATCGTGCCACTGCACTCCAGCCTGAGTGACAGAGTGGGACTCCATTTCAAAAAAGAAAAAAAGAAAGAAAAGGGAGAGGAAGTGTAGACTTGAAGAGTTTCATGGAGGAGGTGGGATTTTGGCCTGAGTCGGAAGGGAGGGCAGTGTGCCGATGGTGGGGTCTCCCCATGGCGTGAACATCCTCACCAGTGCTGGGGAGGGGAAGACATCTCTAGCTCACTACCTTCCCCCTTGTGCCTGTCGTTAGGTCCCAGAGGGATGAAAAAATAGCTTCTTTGGGGCCAGGCACACAGGTCACACCTGTAATCCCAGCACTTTGGGAGGCCAAGGCAGGAGGATCACTTGAATCCAGGTGTTTGAGACCAGCCTGGGCAACATAGGTGGACCCTATCTCTACAAAAAATATAAAAATTAGCTAGGCTGGTGGTGTGTGCCTGTGGTCCCAGCCACTTGGGAGGCTGAAACAGGAGGGTTGCTTGAGCCCAGGAGCCCAGGGTTGTGATGAGCTATGAATGTGCCACTGCACCCCAGTGACACAGCAAGATGCTGTCAATAATAATAATAATATATAATAATAATAATAGCTTGTTTGGGATCTGGTAAGTGGAAGTTACTAAAATACCAAAGTAAAAAAAAAAACACTCAATTTACTGATTTTTAAAAAAATGAAGTTAATTGGTAAACATTCATATTGACTTGGAAAGCAGTAAATAAAAAAAAAACACCTTTGAGGTAAGAAAATATTTCTCTCTCTTTTTAAAAATTCAACAAACGCACTTCATTCTTCACCACCCCCCTATACCGCCCCCCTACACTTTAAACTCTTGCCTTTTCATTCAGCATGAGGAGTGAAGTCCTCTTTCAGAGGTTGTTTTTTGTTTGTCTGTTTGTTTTGAGACAGAGTTTTGCTCTGCCGCCCAGGCTGGAGTGCAGTGGTGCAATCTCGACTCACTGCAACCTCCACCTCCTGGGTTCAAGTGATCCTCCTGCCTCAGCCTCCCAAATAGCTGGGACTACAGGTGTGTGCCACCACACCCAGCTAATTTTTTTATATTTTTAATAGAGACAGGGTTTCACCATGTTGACCAGGCAAGTCTCGAGCTGCTGACCTCATGTGATTCACCCGCCTTGGCCTCCCAAAGTACTGGGATTACAGGCGTGAACCACACCTCCCAGCCTCTTTCAGAGTTTTTTAAACATTGGAACGAAGCTTTCCTTTTGCTCCTTGCTAGAGTTTGTTTTGTTTCATTTTTGGGCAGCTTGCAAGTGGCCTTCTTTCTGCTTAAAGGTGAGCCTGCCCGTGTGTGCACACGCACACTACATATGCGTACAGCCTGCTTGTGTTTGCGTTTTAGGATGTGTGTGCAGGAGCAGCAGCCACAGCACCCGGGGAGGCCGAGTTTGTCACCAGCGGGTGTGGGAGTGTCTGGGGCCCCCGTGGGGCTGGGACAGAGCAGGAATGCCACATAGAGGGCACCGGCTCCTCAGATGTCACTGCCGAGTCTCTGTTGTGAGTGCTCAGGGGGACACTTTAGGACATAGATTCCCAAGTAAGAGGTGGGTAGCCAAGGGTCCCATCTCAGGGCCACTGGGAGGCTCAGCCCAACAGAAGCTGGCTGAGGGGACAGACAGTTGCAGCGGGGACAGTGGCTGGCCCAGGCAGGCCTGGCTGCACTTTTAACACCTTTGTAACTGCAAGGTGAAAACTGACTTTTCATGATTCTTCCCAACAAATTCTTAACCTTTGGTCTCTCTGTGGACATATTTTAGGAAAGAAATTATTTCCCAAATAGTTATTCAAACCTATCACTAAATTATGTCCTTCTCCGATGGCATAAAAGAAAAATCAAAACTGGCTGGGCACAGTGGCTCATGCCTGTAATCCTAGCACTTGGGGAGGCCAGGGTGGGTGGATCACCTGAGGTCAGGAGTTCAAGACCAGCCTGGCCAACATGGTGAAACCCTGCCTCTAATAAAAATACAAAAATTAACTGGACATGGTGTCAGGCACCTGTAATCCCAGCTACTTGGGAGGCTGAGGCAGGAGAATCGCTTGAACCTGGGAGGCGGAGGTTGCAGTAAGCCAAGACTGTGCCACAGCACTCTAGCCTGGGTGACAGACCGAGACTCCTCCTCAAAAAAAAAAAAAAAAAAAAACTTCCTTGTTTTAAGAGTGAAAGAGCACATGCCTCACGGCAGAGGCACCTTGGCAGTGTCCAGGTGGGATCAAGTACCTCCTCACTCCCCTACCCCGTCTGCAGGTGGGTCTGCAAGTATGTCCTGCTCCTGGGAGAACATGCCTCTCCAAGTTTTACAAACAGGAACATTCAGGCAGCAGGCAGGACCGATGTCAGCTCAAGTTCTTGCTGAAAGTCAAGAGCCAAGAACACTTGAGCTTAGGCTTCAGTTGGGGTGAACGCCCCAAAGCACATCCCCACATTCATGCTCTAATTCAGGAGAGGGGAAAGAGTTTATACAGACACAGTGATATTTGGAGTTAGGAGTGAGCCAGATGTCAGACTGTGGAAATTACCTAAGTCACATGTTACATAAGGATGTCAAACATTTAGCAGAGCTGGAATTTTCCTTGCACTTACAAGAAACATAATTTTTAAAAAGCAGTTTGGCCAGGCACAGTGGCTCATGTCTGTAATTCCAGCACTTTGGGAAGCTAAGGCAGGTAGATCACCTGAGGTCAGGAGTTCGAGACCAGCCTGGACAAAATGGTGAAATCCCATCTCTACTAAAAAAAAAAAAATTAGCTGAGCATGATGGTGTGTGCCTGTAATCCCAGCTATTAGGAAGGCTGAGGCAGGAGAATTGCTTGAACCCGGGAGGTGGAGGTTGCAGTGAGCCGAGATCAAACCACTGTGCTCCAGCCTGGGCAACAAGAGCAAGACTCCATTTCAAAAAAAAAAAAAAAAAAGGCAGTTCATTCACAGGCTTAGGGTATATTCAGCTTTTAGTTTCCATCATGCATTGAACTCAGGGGTCCAGGAGCAGGTGGCTTCCCAGGCAGCAGGACCCAGAGAGGCTGGAGGGGAGCTGCCTCTGCCACCGTCGCCCGGGGCCACTTGGCTTGGGTACAAGCATTGGAAATGGGGGCGGGTATCCCACGCAGAAAGGAAATGCTTGCCTGGCAAAGTCAATGGAGTTGTGCCCCAGTGGCTGAAAACAGAAGTCAGCCTGCTCTGCAAACAGCACGTTTCCCCAGAGACCTTGATGCGTTCTGCAGGCTTCACATGCTTGTTCAGAGCCAAAGCCTTGATTCCTTTCCTCGGAAGAACTTTATTCTTAGGGACAGTCAGCTCTGAACAGGGACCCCTGACCCCACCAGTGCCGAACCCCGTGTTAAATGTTAAATGTGTTAAGCTGATTACACGGTCATGTTTTAAACCTCGTAGAAGTAGGTGAGAAAGTGGAATCCAAGAGTCAGAATGATCCCGTGTGGGGCTATAAAGAGGAGAGGCCGGTGGGAAGAGTCCCCATTAGAGGGGCGGACTATTAGCAAAATAACACCCATTAATAATCCCACAGCCAGGGAGGGGAGCCCGCTGTTAGCTGACGCCGAACCAAATGCAATTCTCTATTAAAGGAGCTAATTATAGCCTTTAATTTTACTTTAGAAGGATCAAGGATACCTTGCAAAAATGCACAGCGTGTTAAACTACCTTGTCTTGTGGAACTAAAAATAGTTATAGTAATGATTAATCATGAAATATGGAAATTAACCCCTCTCTGAGGGGCCGGAGTTGGGGTTGAGGTCCCTGTGCCTGAGTCTCTCACACATCTGGGAAGAGAAACCCTCCTGAGGGCTCCTCTCCCCTCACAGCTGCACCTGAGACAGCAGGAACCTGCCTTGCGCTGAATGCGCGGTCTGCTCCGTGCCTCGGTCCCTGTCAACTTCCTACCGCCTTCCACGCTGGTTTCTCCCCGTGGTGGAAGTGAAGTCTGGTCCCGGGATCAGTTCTGAGAAAAATGTTGAAAACGCCAAGACCGAAAGGGCTGAACTATGGAACCACTGAGAGTATCTGTAGATGCCGGGGGCTGGGGTGTCCTCACTCTCCTGCTCCAGGCAGGTGCTCCCAGTGCCTTTGTGTCAATGAGCAGATTTCCCCATCAGTCTGCCTGAGAGGGAGGCTCCGGCAGTGCTAGCTGGAGTGAGCCAGTCATTGTCAATGAGTAGAACTGATGTGGCCCAGTGCCCACCGAGGCTCTTTAGGGCAGTGACACCACCATGCATGACACTAGAATGGTGGGCACGAGTCTTTACACATTTGCCCAAACCCACAGGATCACCACACTGAGCGCTAATCCTCCTGCAAGTCCTGGACTCTGGGTGACAATGACGTTGTCAGTATAGTTCACCCGTTGAACTGATGGACCCTCTGGATGGGGATGTGGACAGTGGGGGACTGTGCATGTCATGGGGAGGGCAGGGGGTCCATGGGAACCCTCTGTACCTTCCCATCCATCCTGCTATGAGTGTAAAACTTCTCTAAAAACATTAAGGCTATTACAAACAAAAATAAGAGTTGGGTGGTGAAAGGGAAGATCCCCTGAGAGAGACGCAGAGGCCTTGGAGGTCGATGGTCAAGTGGGCAACACGGGGGGTGGGACCTCGGGGAGCGGCCCCTACTGCACACCTCGTCTGCAGGACAGGACAGTGCAGGGTTTGCCTGGGGAAGGGAGAGAAAGTCAGTGGGGGCCCCTCATGCCTCAAGAGCACCCCGCCTGATCTCCACCTTCAGCCAGACACCTGGCTAAGCCTCGGTGGTGCACAAACGCGACTGGCTGAAACCGAGGAGGTCATGTGAGCTCCAGGCCCCAGAAGACACGCAGCTTTCTGGAGAGGCCATGTGCAGAATCACGTGGCTTTTCCTTGCAGTGATTTCTTGGAGGTTTGGTGTTTGGTCTGTAGCTTCACTGCAGCATCTGCGTGAGTGATGGGTATTTCTCCGGGCAATATTGCTTCTTAAATAGTGGCATCTTAGCTGCTATATTGGATTTCCCAGAAATTCTGTAAGCTAAGACTGTTAGATGAGTCTCTTTTTGCTCAAACAAACAAAGCTTGCTCGTCACCCAGGTTGGGCACCTAGTGAGTGGCAGGGAGGAGGAGCAGGCAAGTGTGCTCCCACTCACAGGAGAGTCCACGGAGCTGGCCAGAGTCATTGACAGATCTCAGGGGAAGGGAAGATCCCACCCCATGGAGGAGATGATGGGAGGGCAGTGCTCCCAGCCATCCTAGGATGAAGGAGACTTCAGCAGGGACTCAAACAGACACTTGCACACCAGTGTCCACAGCAGCCACAGAGGCCCTGGTGAGCAGCTCCCTGATGTGCTGTTCAGGGCAAGGTTGTCCAGGCCAATGCAGGCTTGCAGTTTTATTATCAAGGGACGATGTCCCTCCTGTGCAGCAGATGCATCAGGTCAGACCATGTCATCCTGATGTCCTGAGGCAGTCCCTGTGTGATCCTCACTCCTGCTCCAAGTGGATGCTCTGAGCGCCTTTGTGTTGATGAGCAAACTTCCCCATCTGTCTGCCCAAAAGGGAGGCTCTGGCAGTGCTCACTGGAGTGTGCCAGTCAATGTCAATGAGTAGAATCAATGTGGCCCCGGTGCCCAGCAGGAGGACCCATTCCCAGTGCAGACAGGGTGGGGCTGCAGAGCCTGTGAGGCTGAGCCCCACCAGGTGGTCCCCTAGGTGACCTGACACTGTGAGGTCATTTCTGGGGAGCAGCAGGCTCTTTGCCACCCATGCCTCATTGTGCACCATTCTTTGCCTTTCTTCACTCACTGTGGATGTAAGGGAGCCCTAGGAAGTGTGGGCCACACCAGTAAACCAGAGTGGACTCTGACATCACGGAGTTTTTACCTTTCCAGAGGGAACATTTAAGAGGTAAGTTGGGGATGTGATCCGAAGCAGCGGTGCCTGGCCAGTGAATGAAAGGCACTTGGAGACCATGCATTCCCTCAGGGGACTTCTGTATTCATCCATTCTCGCACTGCCATAAAGAACTGAGGCTGAGTAGTTTATAAAGAAAAGAGATTTAATTGGCTCACAGTTCTTCAGGTTGCGCAGGAAGCCTGGCTGGGGAGGTCTCAGGAAACTTACAATCATGGCAGAAGACAAAGGGGAAGCAGGCACATCTTCACATGGCGGCAGGAGAGAGATCGAAGAGGGCAGTGCTACACACTTTTAAACAACCACATATCATGAGAACTCACTCATGAGATAGCACTAGGGGGATAGTGCTGAAACATTAGAAACCACCCCCATGATCCAATCACCTCCCACCAGGCCCCACGTCCAACACTTGGGATCACAATTCAATATGAGATTTGGGCGGGGACACAGAGCCAAACTATAACAACTTCCCTTGAAAGCGGGAAAAGGCAGGACACAGAACGAGGTGGGTGCTGATGGGGCTGGTGCTAGTGGTTCCGGTGGATGTGCTTGCTCCACCAGGAATGTAGAAGCTTCTCCTCTCAGTAGAAGCTGGGGTTCACCGGCCTCTAAGATCCCCTCCCATCCTGATTTCCCACAGGGACCTGTAGGCCCTGAACGACTCTCTAGGAAAACAAATGTCAAGGAGGCCTTAATACGAGGGTGGGGGTAGGACTCCAAATGCACAGGCAACAAAAGAAAAATTGTACTTCCTCAAAATTAAAACCTGAGGTATCAGAGGACCCTGTCGCGAAAGTGGAAAAGCAACCAACAGATGGGAGAAAATATTTGTACATCATATCTCAGATGAGAGTTTAAAACCCAGGATGCATCCAGAACTACAACTCAACACCAGGAAGGCAAATGACTCACTTTTAAAAATAGGCAAAGGACTTACTAGACATTTCTCCAAAGCAGACATACAAATGGCCAACAGGCACATGAGAAGATGCTCCACGTCATCATCACCCAGAAAATGCAAATCAGACCCTCAACAAGACTCCACGTGGCACACAGTAAGATGTCTGCAATAGAAAAGACAGAAAGATTGAAGCTGGGAGGTGGAGGCTGCAGTGAGCCACTGCGCTCCAGCCTGGGTGACACGGTGAGACTCCATCTTAAAAAAAGCAAGAATGGGCAAGGATGGGTAGAAACTGGGACCCTTGCTCCTTGCAGATAGGAATGTAAAGTGTGTGGCTGCTTTGGAAAAACAGTTTGACAGTGTCTCAAAAAGCTATACAGAGCCCTACCCTGTGGCCCAGCACTTCCACTTCAAGGAACATGCCCCCAGAGAATCGCACACAGCGACTCAGAGACTCTCATGCCTGTGTTCATAGCAGCATCGTTCACAGCAGCCAAAGCGTGGAAGCAAAGCAAGTGTCTGTTGATGGATGAACAGATACACAAAATGTGGTCTATCCATGAATATTACATAGCCTGGCAAAAGGAAGGAAATTCTAGCACATGCTACAGCACAGAGGAACCTTCAAAACATTACTCCGGGTGAAAGAGCCAGATGCACAGGGGCAAATACTGAACAATTCATCATGTATGAGGTCCCTAGAGAAGGCAGATTCAGAGAGAAAGAAAGTGGATTAGAGGTTACCAGGGGATGCCAGGGAGGGGAAAAGGTGGGAAGGGGAGTTAGAGAAAGAAAAAATGCAGTGACAGCCAGGGCACTGGAGTGTGGGAGAGGCGCCATGCGTGCGCCTGAGCTCAGAGAGACCTTCTTTCCCCATGATTCATGCCAGCTCACGCCACCCTGCAGGCCGCCCTGCCTGAGCCCTGTCTGCCACACCCTCATCAGGGGCTCTCACAGGGTGGTGCGTCTTCCCTGCAGAGCACCAGGTCACAGGGACACACCGGCTGGCGTGTGAGCCGTGGTCATTCTTGCTTTCTCAGGGACAGAGGCATGGTGGGGCAGGGGTCACAGCCATGCCTGCCTTCCATGAAGTCCCCAGGGCCAGCATGGCTGGACTTGCCCAGGACTAAGGAGTTTCTGGAATGTGGACTTTCACTGCTAAAATCAGGATAGTCCCAGACAAACCAGGATTCATTGGTCAACCTATCAATCCATAACTATGAAATGAAATGAAATTGCCTTTTACTCTAAGAACCATTAACCTATAGTCACAGGATGTATCAGTCAGGGTCCCCCCAGGAGAAGGGAGACCCATCTGGGAGTTTCAGAGAGAGCATTTAATACCAAGAATCAGTTACATTGACCAGGGAAGAGTTGGAGAATTAAACAGGACCATCAGAGGAGGAAGGACAGCAGCAGACAGAAGCCCCTAGGACTGGAGAGGCGGGATGGGGCACAGAGCCGGTCACTGTCAGAACTGCCTGTCAGGAGGGGCTGCCAGGGCAGCTGGAGCCAGGGAGGACAGAGCTGTTGGACAATGCCACAGACAGGGGGCATCCTGGGTGCTCTCCTCCCCGTGCCTGAGCCGCCATTGGCTGGCTTGAGTGTCTGATTCTCTCTATGCAGGCGGGGCAGGAATGGATCTGAGAGGAATGGGCAGATCTGAATGACCTAAGGATGACTTTGGTGGCATGGATGATGTGGACTGTGATTTTCTGGAGCCTCTCCTCCTGGAGCAGAGGGCACCCAACTGTGGGTGTGGGCCACGTAGCCTAGGCTCAGGGAACCCATTCCATTCTGGTGATCACGGCTGTGCCTGTCTCGGCTTCCCCAGAAGGTGAGGCCCTGCTGGAGATCCACCACTGACGGCGTCTCTCAGTGCAACGAGCTACATGATGCATGTTTGTTGAGCCCTGACTGTATTCCAGGGCTGAGCTGAGCCCCGGGGATACAGGGGGAAAGGAAATAAGCAGGGACGTCATCTTCAGGCATTGCCAGGCGTGGTGGGATCACCAGACATCAGACAGGAGTCGCACACACCGGTAGAAACACGAAAAGAGTGGTCACCACAGTCAGGGCAATGTGCAGGGTATCCTGGGGTGCTTCAATGGGAGGTCTGGGGGTTCTCTGAGAAGCAGAATTTCAATAGGGATCGGGAGCGTGAGTAGGAGTTGGGAGAAGTGGAGGAGGAGAGTGAGAGGTGACAGACAGAAGCAGGAGCAATAGCAGTGGGCCCCGGAAGGCAGGATCTCAGCGAATGAGAGTGACCCCAGACCCAGCAAGGCTGTGCGGCTGAGTGGGCAGAGGAGTGCGAGTGGTGAGAGGTGGGAGGAGGGGGTGCAGGCAGGACTGTGCCCGGCCCCGCAGCCCACAGCTCAGTGGAAGGCACGTGCAGGGGCTGAGCAGGGATAGGTCTGGCTGCTCGGTGAGGGTGAAGCAGGGACTCCAAGCAGGAAGCTTGCATGGTTGGGGCAGGAGATGATGGAGCCCCAGGTGTGGGGATGAGGATGGAGCCAAGAAAGGGGTACATTTTGGAGACAGAACTTACTGGACTTGGCGGTGAGTTGGATTTGTGGGAAGAGGGAGAGGTAGAGGCACAGTTGGCTTTCAGAGGGGATGTGGCTAATCAGGTACCTGGAGGGATTGTTTACCCACATGAAGGGTGCGGAGGGAAGAGCAGGGCTTCTCGGAGAGTGGAGATGTCGGGAGATCTGCTTGGACACATCACGATTGAAAGTGGGTTTAGGCCGGGCATGCTGGCTCACGTCTGTAATCCCAGCACTTTGGGAAGTCAAGGTGGGCAGATCACCTGAGGTCAGGAGTTGGAGACCAGCCTGGCCAACATGGTGAAAACCCGTCCCTACTAAAAATACAAAATTAGCCGGGCGTGGTGGTGAACACCGGTAAGCCCAGCTACTCCAGAGGCTGAGGCAGGAGAATCACTTGAACCCAGGAGACGGAGGTTGCAGTGAGCCGAGATGGCACCACTGCACTCCAGCCTGGGCAAAAAGAGTGAAACTCTGTCTCAAAAAAAAAAAAAGAAAGAAAGAAAGAAAGAAAGAGAAAAGAAATTAGGTTTGTTCTGATGCTAACCATCAAGATCACTAGCTCCTTGCTCCAAACTCCCCCCACCAGGGGAAGAATAGAATGAAACCAATGAGACAGCAGATGAAGGGGGTGAGAGGTTTCAAATCGGTGTGCATGGGGCTATGGCTTTGGCCTGGAGCAGGGGTGGGCCAAGCACAGCTGTGGGAGAATAAGCGTGAAGGGGAATGTTTGACGTCTGTTCTTACTTATCCCAGCTCCAGCCACTATTGCCTTGGGACAAACCATGCCTGTGTATACCTGTGGCCATGCAGGGCTCAGGTGCAGGTGTTAATACAGCACAGCAGCAGAGGGACCTGTGCTCACAGGGAGCCAAGCAAAACAGGTGTGGCCCACCTGACCCCAGCAGTCACTTCCCCGCTTTTCTGCAGACAACCAGGAGATTGCACTATTTCAGGCTTGGGGAGGTCCCTCTGAATGCTGCGTCTCTCAGGAGGGGGAAGGTAAAGCTCTGATCTAAGGAGGAATTTGGTGGAGTGGATGGGGTTGACTGTGATTTTTTGGAGCCTCTCCACTTGGAGTACATTCACCCACTGATCCCTGAGATCCCTCAAGCTTACTGGGCTGCCTGCCTCTCAGACAGGGCAGGACAGAGTAGCAGACTTCCACTGGAGGGAATGAGCTGGCAGGCAAAATAACAAGGTATTCGAGAAGCACAAGCATTTCTTTTTATGGCAACAAACTGAGTTACAGCTTCCAGATTCCATCAGAATAGAAATACCAGAACAGAGGGACCAATTTTAAAAATAAGCTTAATAAACCTCCTAAATGAGAGAAGGGACATATTAGCAATGTGAAATAAGATCAAGAAGATATACAAAAGAACTGAGTAGAAATTGTTGGTGTTAAGGTATAGCTGTGGGAATAATGTGATACGGGAGAAAAGTACTAGAATAAATGAGGAATGCATTTGTGAATTGGAGGACCAGCTTGATGTATCAGCCCAGAAAAAAATAAGGAAAATCACAAAGAAAAAGAAAATAGAAAAGTTCCAACACAAGAAGGAAAGCAGTTAAGGTGTTAACATCTGGATCATAGAAGTCCTACAAAGAGAGAAAAATAAAAATATAGAAGAGGACATACTTGAAGAAAATGTGGAGATAAAATCAATGGGATTTAAAGAAAAAGGATGAAAGAGCCCAGGTTGAAGAGGTCCTGGAGTCCCAAAAAGAAGAGATAAGAGGGAAATAAAACCAATACACTTACAGTGAAATTTAAGAATAACAAAGATAAAGTTCTTAATGTTTCCAGAGAGGAAGAGATCACACACAAAGAGCAAGTTATTATACAGACCAGGATTTTCAACAGCTATGCTGGATGCAGGAAGACAATGGAGCACAGAATAAAAGAACATAGAACATAGACTTTTACATGCAGCCAAATTGTCATTCAGATGTGAAGGCATAGTAAAGCTTCCATTCTCCTATGCAGTGCAACAAAGAAAGAAAAAGAAGCTAGATGTATAAGGATTGGAAAGAACAAAAAATTGTATTATTTTCAGATGATATGATCATTTACATAGAACCCTTGCCCAAATCTACACAAAATCTTTTAGAAACTGGAGAGTTTAGCAAGTTATCTGGCATAAGTTTAACTCAGTTTTTATCTACATACCAGCAGCAAACACACACAAAGAGAAGACATTGTTTTTAGTGGTATCAGAAAATGTCAAATACCTAGGAATAAATTTAATTTTAATTTAATTTTAGAATGCTTAAGACTTATACAGGCAAAATGTAAAACTTTATGAAGTGTAAGCAGAGGAATTCTAATAAATGAATAGGATGTTTTTATATCATTAAAATGTCATTTTCCCCATGTTGATCTATATTGACTATAGCCCATGCAATTCTGATTAATACCCAAATGGAGCCTCATAAAATGACGATATAGAAGATTAAGACACCAAGAATTAGCCAGAACCTCTCTGAGGAGCAGAGCATAAAGGAGATACTTCTCCTATCACATATCTGGGCTCATTGTGAAGCTATGGTAATTAAGATGACCTAGTGTTGTCATAAGGATCAACCAATTAATCAATTCCCAGAATTCCCAGAAACAGATCCATGAACTTATGTAACTTTGGTTATGATAGAGGTAGCATTTCAAATCACTGGCAAAAGGCAGGGATGTTTAATAAAGTGAGCTGGAAAAAAAATTGTGTAGTTACCCATATACAAAGTACACTATTAGATCTCTATCTCACACCATATTTTGAAAATGGACATAGGTGGATGAAGCAGTTAAATGTCAAAAATCTCTTAGAGGAGGCCAGGCATGGTGCTCACACCTGTAATCCTAGCACTTTGGGATGCTGAGGCGGGTGGATCACCTGAGGTCAGGAGTTCGAGACCGGCCTGGCCAACATGATGAAACCCTCATCTCTAATAAAAATATAAAAAATTAGCCAGATATGGTGGTGTGTGCTTGTAATCCCAGCTACTTGGGACGCTGAGGCAGGAGAATTGCTTGAACCCGGGAGGTGGAGATTGCAGTGAGCTGAGATCACACCACTGCATTCCAGCCTGGGTGAAAGACTCCATCTCAAAAAAACAAACAAACAAAAACAAGCAAACAAAAAAAAATCTCATAGAGGAAAAGGTCTTAAACAAGACACATCAAATAAATGAGTATAAAAAAGATTGACAGACTTGAGTACATTAAAGTTAAGAAAAAATAAGCACTTTTTAATACATTGAAAGGTTTAGAAAAAGTGAAGTCTTTAAAAAGTGAAAAGACTAGAAGAAAATATTGGCAATACACACAACCGACAAAAGATTAGTATAAAAATGTTTAAATAACTGAAAATCAAGAAGAAAAGTATAAAACATCCCAATAGAGAAAAAAGCAGAGGACAGGCAGGAATTTCATACAGAAGAGAATATATAATCAATAAACATAAAAAGAGATGTTCAACCTCATTAATCAGCTGGGAAATGCAAATCTAGACCACAATGAGTAGCATTTAACCTCCATTTGATTGGCAAGACTTTCAAAGCCTGACAAATCCAAGTATCAGAAAATATAACGATCATCAGGCTTCTTATTCATAAGAAGGACAGCATAAATTGGTTCAATCCCTTTATGAACAGAGCAATAAAACTGATAAACTTCTATCTCGCAAGACTAACAAGGATAAACAAAAGACAAAAATTACCAATCTCAGTAATGAAGCAGGGGACATCACTACAGACCCTGCACCGTTAGAAGGATAATAAGGGAATACTACAAGCAACCCTATACACGTAAATGTCACAATTTAGATAAAATGGATCAACTCTTCAAAAAAACAAAACAGGTGGAAAAGAGAAGCTCTCAGGAACACTGCTGTTGAAGAAGACAGTTAGAATGGTCCTCTGAAGAACTCCAGCATTTAGAGTTAAGCAAAAACAGCAGAGAATAACCAGCCCTACAGGCAAAGAACAGTCAGCAGTTTAGTGTCACAAAACCAAAGAGAAACTTGTTTCTAGAAGGAAGGTAGGAGTGGTCAGGTATGGTCTGAGGACAGGCAGGTGACTTCGTCCTCTGCGTTTTGCAGTCAGAGGGTCAAATATGACCTTGATAAGAGAGTTTTGATGAAGTGGTGTGGACAGAGGCGGATTGGGGTGGGTTGAAAAGCAAACAGATGGCTGGGCATGGTGGCTCAAGCCTGTAATCCCAGCACTTTGGGAGGCTGAAGTGGGTGGATCACCTGAGATCAGGAGTTTGAGACCAGCCTGGCCAACATGGTGAAAACTTCACCTCTACTAAAAATCCAAAAATTAGCCAGGCATGGTGGCATGCACCTGTAATCCCAGGTACTTGGGAGGCTGAGGCACAAGAATTGCTTGTGCAACTGAGGTTGCAGTGAGCCAAGATCGTGCCACTGCACTCCAGCCTGGGCGATGGAGTGAGGCTCCGTCTTCTAAATAAATAAATAAAATAAGCAAACAGAAAGTGACAACATGAATCTATCCTCTGCAGGAAAATGATTAAGAAGCCCAATGAGGAAGGGGATAGAGGGAGAGGGCAGCAGCTCTGGTAGGGGGTGGCTGTTGGGAGAGATGCATAGTCCTTGTTTTTATTGGCGGTTGTAGAATCGCCAGAGGTTGTTTGAAAGCTGTCGGGAACAGTAGAGCCTTCCAAGGATGTACTCACTGGCACTCTGGAATTTTTTCATTTACACTGACTCAAATTAGCCAGTTAAAATTCCCCCCAAATCAAGAAATTTTTTTGGAAAATATATTTGCATTTTTGCTTTAGGCCTTGACCCCTTAAAGTCTGGAGGAAAAGATGTTGGCCTCAAGACCCAGGACATAGACCCCTAGCTGTGTATGAGCATCCTGATTCTCCAATCATCCATCCCATCTGCGTACACCTCTGACAGGGGCACGTGTAACCCACACTAACCCCTCTTGGAGATTTGATGTGGTTGGTTTTTGTAAGTGTTTGTCCTTTTCACAGACACTAATGGATCAGTGGCATCTTCCTGGCATCTCCCATCCCCACTTGAGCGGGACATCTCTGGAGAGGACTGGGGGTCTAATTCCATGGTCCTGTGCATGCAGCAGACCTGTGGGCAGGGAGCTTCATGAAAGAGCTCAGACGCAGGCAGGCTCTGTGTCCAAATCCTGCCCCATGACTCCTCTGAATGACTATGGGCTGATCTTCCACCTCTGAGTTCATCCTCCTCACCTGTAAGATGGGCTGACAGGACCTGTCTCATGAATGATGAAAGAGGATGAATGATGGCACCCTTTTGTTCACTGCCTGACTGACTGTACATATCCCACAAATGGTAGCCTCTGTTACTAGGGGTCAACGTGCAGCCATCCCAGGTGACACCTGATCCAGGGGAGAATCCAAGGAGGGAAGCTGATGTCCTTGGTCTGGTGGTGGTGTTGCCCAAGAAGCTAAATCACATTTTCTTTCTCCAGTGTTTTTTATTTTTTCGGTTTTTTTTTTTTTTTTTTTGAGACTGAGTCTCAACTCTATCTCCCAGGCTGGAGTGCAATGGTGCAATCTCGGCCCACTGCAACCTCCACCTCCCGAATTCAAGCAATTCTCGTGCCTCAGCTTCCCGAGTAGCTGGGACTACAAGTGTGCACCACCACACCTGGCTAATTTTTATATTTTTAGTAGAGATGGGGTTTCGTCATGTTGGGCAGACTGGTCTCGAACTCCTGACCTCAGGTGATCCACCCTCCTAGGCCTCCCAAAGTGCTGGGATTACAGGTGTGAGCCACCTCACCGGGCCCTTCCTTCAGTTTTAAAAGATCCACTGAGCTTATGAGCTATTAGTAAGGATGAACACAGTCCAGGTATCACTTAATGAAGAGATGGCCATGTACTAGGCCATCTAAAGGACAAGTCACAGTGAATCACCAGCAGCTGGCTGGATGTTTATTGATTGGGGTTTTCTTAATCCTTATGATTTCTGGGGAGAAAGAAAGAAAGAAAAACTCAACACTCTTCAATCTGAAATATAGCATTACCAGATCTCTCTCTCTCTCGCTCTCTCTCTCTCTCCCCACCTTGTTCTCTTTCTCTTTCTCTCATTTAACAAAACTTGAAAAGTCATGTAAAGTAATCCACACTTTAAGTGCATGAGAATAACTGAGAAATACTGTGACAAGCCCCATTGTAAAGTGAATCTTTTCACCCTAGTTTTCCTTAAGTGCAGATTTTCTTATTGAGAGTTTTGCCTAAAGCCATATTTCACCTGTTTTGTTTTTAATTTATTGGGATTTTCCCCCATTATTCTCATTAGGATTTTAGGACCCACACTCCTCTGCCCTCTGCCTTTCCCCACGAAGGCCCATCAACCTCTCAGGCTGTTCCTCCAGGTCATCCTTCGACTCTGACCTGCGTGGCTAAAACACTTCGCTCACTGGCTGTGAACACCCAGGTTGAGCCGCTAGGCTTTGCAGGGAGGGGATTCATGGCAGGCTGTGGGATCCCATGGCTCTCCTCTAGCCCAGGACTTAGGTTCTGGAGGCCCGAGGCGCTCACCTCACTCCTCCTGCTTAACATATTGCCTTTCTCAGCAAGTGAAGGCTCCAGCATTTAATCAGACGAGAGAGAGAGAGAGAGAGACTTCTACTCTGACCAACATCCACCAGCCAAAAGGAGAAAAAAACAACAAATGCCCAACAAAATACAAATAAATTTCCCTAAAAGTGCAGTCGTTGGGAAAAAGAAAAGGCGGTTTGTCAGGCTGACATCGGAGGAGCTGCAGTCACACTGACAAACCGCAAAGTCTAATGTTTTATTCACCAGGCCTGAAAAATAACTTCCCAACAAGGGCCCCATAAATAAACCAGTGTGATGAATATTACACGAAATAAAAACTGATAAAGCAAAGGCCCTAAACACGAGCTGCACAACGAGGTGAGGGAAGCACATGGCTTTTATCGCCTCTAATGCCAGGTGACAGGTTGGACCAGGCTGCCCCCAGCTCACAGGGAGGCTGGGAGGGGGCTGGGGAGGGGGCCAGCCATGGAGGACACCCTCTTGCCCCAGCCTTGGGGGCCAAAGGCAAAATTTTCCAAATGAATTCCACTTTTCATCTCTTTTCACATTAGCGCATCACCTACATTCACGGATGTAGATATTTCCGTCTATTAGGAGCCACCGGCTGCAAATCGTTTTTCCCTTAGCCCTGGCTGGGGGGGTTTGCAGGAGCATATCGTTTATGAGAGCAGACAGGCTCGCCACTCCTCTTTCTGTTAAGATGGTTATGCAGGGAGGCTGGAGCTCAGAACTCAGAGAGGGAGCAAGGGAGACGCTCCCTGGCTCTGTCCCCCATGCATGCACCGAGGGGCAGCGACTGCTTCTCCAGGCAGAGAAATGGACCCTAAGGCTTTCCAAGGTGGCAACAAGGAGCCTCCGTGTGCACAGCCCATGTGGCATGTAGGGCAGCCGTGCCCCAGCTGAAGCCGTGCTGCCTAGCCTCAGCTCCCCTGCCTTCCAACACCCGCCACTGTGCTGTAATTGCCGGACCCCCAGCAACAGCCTCCCATGAGCTCAATTAGTTACGCACGAAGAGGGCAGAACTTGGTGATAGGTATATGAATAACGGGAAGACGTAAACAGGGTATGAAGCTGTGCAGTACGAGGAAGTAAAAAAGGAGGCTGCAGAGCAGTGGGCTGTGGCATATGAACTCTTGGACATTTCTGTGCGTGCATATACACGTGAGACATGAGCCCATGCCTACATTTCTGTGTGCACAGCTGTGCACACACACGTACACACACACCTGTGTACCCCTGCCTGCATTCCTGTGTGCATGACTCTGCACAAACCCACACCTACAGGTGTGCATGACTGTGTACACACACTGTGCCTATGTGCACATGTCTGCCTTCCCATGTGCCTGTCTGTGCACTCACATGACTGCACACATGCCCGCAGACACTCAGAGGTATTTGAATCTTTTCTTCAGATGACTGTTTTGGGGAACCAACTGCTGAGCCCAGAGACTGTAATTATGTTTGTTTGAGTCCAGAGCTTGACTTGCAGGTGTGACTGTTTCTCCATTGCTTAGACACAGAACTGAACTCAATGCTTCTCCATTCTGAAAGGTTTTCAAACAGGAAGGGGTGGTGTTTGGGGGCATTTTTTCTGATTCAAGTACCACAGTTGTTTATAAATACACCCTTTCCCAGCCCTCTGCAGCTTGCTGACTCTGAGGAATTTGCTTTCATGGTTAGCAATGGAATCCAGATGTTCATTACAGATGTTTTCATCTTTTTCTTTTCCTTACTTTTTTTTTTTCATTCATCAAATGAAGTCAGGCTGTCATGAAAAACTGCAAGTGCTTGCGTCTCCAGGTTTCTGAGTGCCAGACCCGTGTCATGAAACAGGCAATAATTACACGCTCATCAAACATGTGGGTTGCCTTTAATCACCCCCAAATCATGTCGCTTTTCAGACACACCAGGATGTGCAGTGAAGTCACTCTGCCCCATGCAGCTGGGGAGGTGTGGAGGGGAACACACTCCATCTTTACACGGAACTCTGAAAATCACAGGGTGGCTCAGGCTGCAACCCCAGGAACCCTGCCCCATGGGGAAGAATGAATAGAAGCTTTCACTCCCGGGAGGTGGGGCTTGCGGAAAGCAGCTGCTGGCAGCCTGGCTCCCAACATAGATTCTATCATGCTCAGAGAGTTTTGTTTTTGTTTTTGTTTTTTTTGTTTTTGAGATGGAGTCTCACTCTATTGCCCAGGCTGGAGTGCAATGGTGTGATCTCGGCTCACGGCAATCTCCACCTCCCAGGTTCAAGCAATCCTCCTGCCTCAGCCTCTCAAGTAGCTGGGATTACAGGAGTGCACCACCACACCTGGCTAATTTTTGTATTTTTAGTAGGGACAGGGTTTCACCATGTTCATCAGGCTGGTCTCAAACTCCTGGCCTCAGGTGATCTGCCTGCCTCGACCTCCCAAAGTGCTGGGATTACAGGTGTGAGCCGCCGTGCCTGGCCCATGCTCAGAGGTTTAACATCAGCAGGGTACAGGACTCTGAAAGACAGAGGGAGAACAGGGGGCATCAGCAGGACTCTGCTTCTCCGCTAGCTGTTTGTCCTGGTTACCAGTTACTGCTGCATTTCAGCAAGGGCTGGAGTCGTAGAACATAGGTGCTAGAAAGGATCTGCACACTTGTTCAATCCAGTCCTGTTTTATGCCAAAAAAAATTCTGAATCAAATAGGGGAAGAGACTTGAGTGACTTGTCTAAGGTTAGGACCAAAACGAACACCCAGACCTCAACTTCCAGGTCAACAGTTGCTGCGCCAGCCTGAGCTATCGCCTCCCAGCACAGCTCTTCTCTCAGCAGGGCTTCCAGACCGGCAGGCTCAGAACCTTCTGGAAACTTGTTTAAAAGCAAATTAGCAGACCCCATTCCACACATACTGAATCAGAAACTCTGGGAATGGGGCCCAACAATCTGTGTTTTAAGGAATCACTTCCTCCTTCCCTCCCACCAGCTTCCAATAAGGAACCCACCCAGCTCCAGTGAGAATGTCTTTCTACTGAGCTCCTGGGTGAGGTTGGCGTTGCACTGTGCCTTTTCTTGAGGTAGGCGATGGGTAATTCTCACTTTGAGAACAATGGTTTTCCAAGCTTTAGTGTGACTAAGAACCAAGGCTGGGCACAGTGGCTCATGCATGTAATCCCAGTGCTTTGGGAGTCCGAGACAAGAGGATCACTCGAGATCAGGACTTCAAGATCAACCTGGGCAACACAGCAAAACCCTGTCTCTATGACCAATTAAAAATTATCCGAGTGTGGTGGTGCGTGCCTGTAGTCCCAGCCACTCAGGAGGCTGAGGCGGGAGGATTGCTTGAGCCTGGAAGATCGACGTGGCAGTGAGATATGATTGCATCACTGCACTCCAGCCTGGGCAACAGAGTGAGACTGTGTCTGAAAAAAAAAAAAAAAAAAAAAAAAGAAAAGAAAAAGAAAGCAATCACCTGCACAACTTGGTAAATAGATTTTCTATTCCCTAGAATTCAGAATTCAGCAGCCCTAAATCCGAATTTTTATAGAACCGCCTCCTTCCCTCTCACCAGTGGCTTTGAGGCAAATGTTCTGATCACACAGCCAAACACAAACAATTGCCTAAGGATTATGGGAAGGAAGAGTAGAAACAGGGCAAAGCAAGTTTGAGCTAGCTCTTTATTTGTCTCCAGGGCTAACAAGGAAAAGCAATAGTCATCAGAAAGGCGTCCTCCGGAACACACAGCTGACTGCATCTCATGCCTCTCCTCCCTCTGTGGTTGTTGAAGCACTTGGGGACATGTGTAGCAATGCGAGTTCCAAAAAGGACAGGGAACGGTAAACTCACAGATTCCACTCCTGGGGGATGTGTGTCGACCCCTTAAGTGAGTATAGTTTGCTGAAAACCAATGCAGATGAGAGGAAGTCTTTAATAAATAAGTTATCAGGCTAATAGCAGCAGGGGCGGTGCCTCAGGGAGTTGAATTATGGGGGGTCCAAACTCAATTCTGGAAAAGCTGTTTCACAGGGACTCTTCCCATCTCACCACCATCACCCTGAAATTCCATGGAAAGAGACATTTCACAAACTACAGTCGTAGAAGGGTTGCAATACTCTCCCTGTCTACTGATATTCTCGGCTCAGGGCAGCGCCACGGAGAACTACACAAACCACAGCCCCAGTCTGTGTTCCCACCATTGCAGGTGACAACTGGGAGGATCAAGAAGAAACCCCAATTCCTTCCAGCCCATTAAAAAATATCTAGAGAAGGCCGGGCGCGGTGGCTCATGTCTGTAATCCCAGCATTTTGGGAGGCTAAGGTGGGTGGATCACCTGAGGTTGGGAGTTTGAGACCAGCCTGACCAACATGGTGAAACTCTGTCTCTGCTAAAATTACAAAAATTATCAGGGCATGGTGGCAGGTGCCTGTAATCTCAGCTACTAGGGAGGCTGAGACAGGAGACTCACTTGAGCCCAGGAGGCAGAGGTTGCAGTGAGCCGAGATTGCGCCACTGCACTCCAGCCTGGGTGACACTGTGAGACTCTGTCTAAAAAAAAAAAAAAAAATCTGGAGAAGTATGCCAGCAAACACATGAAACAGATGCAAAAATTTGACCAAAAGAGACACATGCCTGCCACTTTTCTTTCAGAGGTAGGCTATAAGAACTGTGTGTGTGTGTGTGTGTGTGTGTGTGTGTGTGTGTGTGTGTGTGTGTGTGTGTGTGTGTGTGTGTGTGTGTGTGTGTGTGTGTGTGTGTGTGACATATATAGAGTAAACTGAACTGCATTTTCTTTTTTTTTCTTTTTCTTTTTTGAGACAGGGTCTTGTTCTGTTGTCCAGGCTGTAGTGCAGTGGCACAGTCTCACCTCACTGCAACCTCCGCCTCCCGGGTTCAGCTGGTCTTCCTGCCTCAGCCTCCCAAGGAGCTGGGACTACAGGTGTGCGCCATGAGACCCGGCTAATTTTTGTATGTTTAGTAGAGATTAGGTTTCACCGTCTTGGGCAGGCTGGTCTCGAACTCCTGACCTCAAGTGATCTGCTCGCCTTGGCCTCCCAAAGTGTTGGGATTACAGGCGTGAGCCACCACACCCGGCCCAACTGCATTTTCTTGATCTGATTTGTGAATGGGCTCTTCTTGTACATGCACGTGCCCACAGGGACCTGAGGCACGCATGTCAGTGCAAACACACGAGAGTGCATGTGCCCGGATGCAGCTGTGCTGTGCGTGGGCTTTGAGAGATGGTTCTGGAAATAGCAGTGGTGCCAGAGATGCCAAGGAGAAGCTTGTTAGGGTGTGTGGCTCCATCCCAGCTGGGACTAATTTTTTTGTCAGGTAAGCACAATGTTTCCTTTGAAAAGTCCTAGCCTGGAGTCTGATCCTCGGAGGAGCCGAGATGACTTGGTCCTTTCCCATGGTGTGAGAGTCAGGACTGTTGAAATATGAGCACTTCACCTTTTTTATTTTTTGAGATGGAGTCTCTCTCTGTTGCCCAGGCTGGAGTGCAGTGGTGCAATCTCGGCTCACTGCAACCTCTGCTCCAGGTTCAAGCAATTCTCCTGCCTCAGCTTCCCGAGTAGCTGGGACTACAGGTGTGCCCTACCATGCCCAGCTAATTTTTGTATTATTAGTAGAGACGGAGTTTCACCATGTTGGCCAGGGTTGTCTCAAACTCCTGACCTCAGGTGATCCACCTGCCTCTGCCTCCCAAAGTGCTGGGATTACAGGCGTGAGCCACCTCACCCGGCCCACTTCACTTTTTTATTGTGCTTTTTTAACTGCCTCCTGAAGGCCATCAGCCACCAGTAAAAGCCCCAAAGCTCTGGAGAATTCTCTGTTGGTATTCACTATGTGCACCTCCTGGTTCAGAGCCACCCCCCTGTTGTGATCCCACTGAATGAGCTGCCCTTGGGTGAGCCAGGGCTGGGATCGGCCCTGAGGACAGCATCACCTTTACTGAAGGTCCAGTGTGGAGGAGAGAGGACGAGGCCAGGGGCCTCACCTGTGTGTTTCACTGATATTCTGCCCCTGTGAGTCCAGACAGCTGAATGTGACCCACCCCTTTGCACAGTTCTGTCTCCATGCACTGCTGGACAGGAGACTTGAGCTTTTCAGAAGCTCGGTTGCCCCACCTGGAACAGTGGGATTTATTTTTTATTTATTTATTTATTTATTTATTTATTTTTAGATGAAGTCTCACTCTGTCACCCAGGCTGGAATGCAGTGGTATGATCTTGGCTCACTGCAACCTCCACCTCCTGAGTTCAAGTGATTCTCCTGCCTCAGCCTCCTGAGTAGCTGGGATTACAGACATATACCACTACGCCCAGCTAAGTTTTGTACTTTTAGTAGACATGGGGTTTTGCCATGTTGGCCAGGCTGGTCTGGAACTCCTGACCTCAGGTGATCCACTCACCTTGGCTTCCCAAAGTGCTGGGATTACAGATGTGAGCCACTGCGCCCAGCCGGAACAGTGGGATTTAAAAGAACAGGGTGTGATGGGGCGAAATGAAGGAATGTGTGTGAAGCTATCTGGGGTCCGTGGCAAACAGCACAGAGGGAGGGTGGTGTCTACGAAGCAGTGCAGGCAGACCGGCAGGTATGAGAAACAGCGAGTTTTCTTTTCTGTCGAAACCCATTGAATAGGATAAGGATGAGAACTCAGGTAGCATTTCTGGAAAATTCCAGTATTGGACAGGAAAGGCTAAGATGGCTGCAGGCTACATGGAGTGCAGGGGCAGGTGAGATTGCCTGAGTGTGTGGTGCCGGGGAAGGCTTTGGGGATCTGAGACGTGGAGGACAAGAGGACGGGAGCAAGTGGGGCCTGGAGGGGCTCAGGTGGAGCACAGCAGCATCTGTGAGAGTGAGCACGGGGGAGGGGGGCCAGACCCAGCGTGGTTGTAGATGTCGCTGGAGGAAAACCAGGGCAGAAAGCAAGACCCAGATGGCGGAGACTGGGCGTGCTGTGCCAAGGGGTGCAGACTCGAGCCTGTGTACACGGACACGGACACTCCAGGGACGCCTGGGACCCAGAGATGAGAGGCTGGCTGGAGTCCTGACTCTAGAGAATCCGTGCCTGGCCAGGTGTCAGACCTCAGCCTCCTCCACTGTAAGATGAGGGTGATGACAATAGTATCTGCGCGTGTTAAAGTAAATAATAGCAAAACATGCATGTGAAAACATATACATACATATATATACACACACACATACATACATGTACATGATGGTTCATTTCTCAGCCCCCACAAGAGTGAAAGAAGTCACATGCCGGTCCCCTGGACTCTGTCCTAGGCACCTCCTCTTGGTCGCAGATACACATCTCCATCTGTTTCATTTGCAAATCAAACATACAGACGTTGGCCACCTGCTGTGTGCTGGAGCCTGTGCATCTGGGGGCAGGAGAAGCTGGAGCCAGCCAGCCCCATCCTCTGGCGGCCTCGTCTACACAGGGAGAGGCCCACATATGCCCCTCTAATGCAGCACCTGGATGCAGAGGCAGACGCAGTGTGATGCCAGTAACTCTGGGAGCCCTAGTGAGGCTCCAGGAAGCAGAGAGGAGGAGGCACCTGAGCCAGGTTTCAGAGGGTAAGAGAGGGTTCCCTGGCAGAGAATATTCTAGACAGACAGAATGTCCAAGGTTTGTCAAGGGAAGACCCCCAGCATGCTGGAGAAACGCCACCGTGTCTGTGCAGGGTGGGCTGGGCTGGTTGGGGGGTGAGACACTTGCTACGTGCCAGGCACAGGCAACAGGCACAACTCGACGCAGTTTTCACTGCATCTTCAAGTTCACAGCACCCTCTGAGATGGGTCCATTACTGCTGTCATGTGGCAGATGAGGAAACTGAGGCTGGAAAGATGTGTGGAAGCTGGAGTGTGATGGTCCTGGTTCCCTGGAGAGCTCAGTCTAGGGCATGCAGACCCAGGCTCCTAAATTGTAGGCCTCACAGATGGGCTCCAGTTGGCCCATGAGCCTCCTGAAATGGTTGCAAACTTTTGTGCACATATGTGCCTTTTCTGGGAAGAAGTTTCCTAGGGGCCCCAAAGGGTTAAGAAGCCCATCTCTAGGTAAGGAGGAGATTTTCAAACTGGTTCGAGGATCTGAACACTGAGGATGCAATTCCAAGAATCCAGGCCCAGCGTCAGAAGGAGTGGATACCCAGAAAGGGACAGGTTCTGAGACACCAACAAGTCCCTGTAACCTACGGAGCATGAGGAGTGGGTGACCATGATTCTGCTTTGTTGTCTGGATGCCACGCGGCTGGCGATGCCGTTGTCTGAGATGGCAGATACAGGAGGAGCATTGGGTGCCAATGAAGTCACCTGTGGCACATCTCCAGGTGAAAGTGTCTACTAGGACACAGGAGTCTCGAGAGAGGGAGGCCCAAGCTAAGGATTGTGATTTAGGAGGTGTGGGGAAGGAATTGGGGCCCTAGGAATGGGTGGCGGGTAGAAACAGGAAGAGGTGATGGAAAAAGGCAGTTTCAAGGATCATCAGGTAAAAGCAACAGAAACAAGAAATGGGGCAGGACTGAGATGGATTGCTGGATTTGGCAATGAGGGGATCATTGGTGACCAGGGTGGGAATTCCCAAGGGAGGGGTGGGAACATGGGCAGATTCCAGTTCCTAGGAAGGGACGACATGGCAGTATAGACAGAGTCTGGAGGAGAGAGAGGAGACACCTGGGCGTCTGGGAGAGGGTGAAAATCCCAGGGCGATGTCTCTTGAGGATGTGGAAGTTGAGTGTGCCTGTGGGTGAAGGGCAGGAATGGGGGCAGAGGCAGAGTGGGAGGGACGGAGAGAGAGGAGGATGGGATCAGGGAGCTAGGGGAGACTTAGCCCTTGCTGAACTCCCATCTGGGGGCTGACTGTGGGTGTGTCTTTGGGAAGAAGCTGTTTGCCATCAGACAGACCCCTCTGGGGTCATGGGACATTCTTCCCCCAGGATTTCCCTCTCCTGCACCTGCTTCTCCAGGTGCCTTTGTTCTGGGAGCCAGGAGACCTGCAGAGCCAGCTGGACGATGCTGAGGTTGGGTGGCTCTGAGTGAGCTTTTCACTTGCAGCCTCTGAAGCAACGATTTGTGTCTCCTCTCTCTCTTTATACTGTACTTGGTCTCCACTTTTCTCTGGTGTAAAAATAATGGCTTTGGATGACATGACACCAGTTATTGATTGAAGGGATGAGAATTAAACAGTTCTGTGTCTCTGGAACAAAAGAAAGCAAGACCATTGCAGAGCATAGTATGCGGGAGGCCAGTGTGGAGGAGCCAGCTCGGCAACTTTCTTCTTTTAATGAAAATAGTTCAGGAAGCGAGGACACCTTCCCTCAAATCCTTTGATAGGTGCAGCCCTCACTGAGGCTGTGAGCTGGTCTGCTGCGTGTAAATGTGGTTTTGGAGGGTCAGTCTCCTCTCTGGTAAAGGCTAGCAGGGTGTCTCACCCGGCCTGTCTTCCTCTGTCTCTGCCTGTTTCTCTCTGTCTCTCTTTCTCTGTGTCTGTCTGTTTGTCTCTCTCCCTCCCCTTTCTCTATGTCTCTGTATATCTCTCTATATATGTCTCTCCTCCACCCCATCTCTCTCTCTCTTCCTCTGTGTTTCTCTCTGTCTCTCTATCTCTTTCTGTCTGTCTCTTTCCCTCCCCTTTCTCTGTGTCTTTCTCTGTCTTTCTGCCTCTGTCTCTCTGTGTCCCTGTTCTCTTTGTCTCTCCATCTGTGTTTCTGTCTATCTCTCCCCCACCCCATCTCTCTCTCTCTTTCTCTATGTCTCTGTCTCTCTTTATCTCTCTGTCTCTGTCTCTCTGTCTCTGCTCTCTTTGTCTCTCAGTCTCTTTCTGTCTCTGTCTCTGTCTCTTTGTCTCTCTGTGTCTCTGCTCTCTTTGTCTCTCAGGCTCTGTCTTTCTGTCTCTGTCTCTGTCTCTCTTTGTCTCTCTGTCTCCATCTCTGTCTCTCTTTGTCTCTGTGTGTCTCTGTTCTCTCTGTCTCTCTGGTTCTGTGTTTCTGTCTCCCCATGCCCCCACACTTCTCTGTGTCTCTGTCTCTGGCTGCCTCTCCCTCGTGTGCTCCCCTCCCCTCTGCACCCCATCTCTCATCTCTTTTTGTTCATTGACTCAGGTGCTCACGTTGGCCCCAGAACCTGCCTCCTCTCCAGCACCCTGGGGCTCCCTATCTATCCCTTTCCCTCTCCCACCCCGAGCAGTTTATTGATTTATCACAAAACACCTCCCTGGCAGCTGTGCTCAGCCTGATCCCTGCTTCGCTCAGCAGCATAAAAAAAGAAAAGAGCTACAAATGGTTCCTTCCCCTCCTAGGGCTCAAATTCCAGTCCTGAGTGCCTGGAGTGATCTCCAATTTGGAGACAGAATTCCAGCCCAGACGGCAGCAGACAAGGAGCAGGAAATGGCAAGGGGTGTGGGGAAGGAGGGCGGGCAGCCGCTAAGAGGGGCTAGTTCATGGCTGCTCTGGTTTTCGGATGACCCTGTGGGTGGGACAAGAGCAGACCTGCCGGGGGCCCTGGGTCTGCTCCTGGAGCCTCAAGGAGTGGGGGACAGGCATGGTCTCCTAGCTTCTTATCGAACCCTCAACACTGTCTTGACACGTGGTTGCTCAGACCTGAGATAGAATGGAAAAACAGAATAGTCTAGAGCAGCAGGAAGTGACTGTCATCGTGGGGTGCACGTCTCTGCCAAGAGGACCAGGCTGGCCCTGTGAGCCACACAGGAGGGCTTCACACTGGGTGGTCAGGACCCTCCATGCTTCCGGGGGCATTGAGAAAAACAGTCGAAGAAAACTGGGATTCTGTGCTGTCCCCTGTAGTGTCATTAAAGACCTGAGCTGTGTGGCCTCACTTCCAGTGGGAAGATGGGGGTGTTAACAGCGGGCAGGATACAGCACGCTTTTAGTTCAGAAAGTCCTTGCGGTGTCAATTATGTGCCCAGCCCCGGGGCGGGTGCAGCAGAGGACAAAAGTGATTGTGACGGGGTGCCGTCTTCTGGGAGTGCCGTCTTCAATCTTTTGAGAGATCTAGAATCTGCATTTGTGAAAACATCTAATAACTACACTGAGCAGTGCAGGCTGGAGCCACAGGCAGGACAGTCTCCAGGGGTCCGGGGGGGCAGAGGCCTCTGGAATGAAGCGAAACATTTGTGTTGGGTCCCCAGGGTCAGCTTGGGGTGGGTCTTGACACCCACCCTGAGAGTGATGTGCCCCCAGAGGCTTTGGAGGCAGGAAGGGGCTTGTTGACTCTGGTAATGTGAACAGAATGGGACAGGGGAGAGGCAGTGTGGCCATCCCAGACACGTGGTGACCAGGGGCAACTTGTAAGGAAAAGAGTGGGAATGAAGAGGAAAGGCAGACTGCAGGGTAAAGGCTTCTGGGCTGAGCACGGGAGATGGTGGCCGAAGGGACAGCAGGGCTTAAAGTCCATGAGGCTCAGGGAGGGGTTGTCAATGAACAGAAATAAATAGGGTGCCAGGAACACAGCTTTTGCGTTTTGCCCATGTTGAGTTGGGCGGTCTGGGAGGGGACAGAACCCATAAATACTTGGAAAGAGATGCTTAGAGCCTGGGGGCTGCAGATATACGTTTCTTTAAAATCTAAGCATACAGGTCAGTTAAGGGGACGGGACCCACATTCATGAAACAGGAGTAACGTAGAGTGAAATGACGCAAGGATCCGAGAGATGGCGTGTGTCAGAACACAGCGAGACATGGCCGGCGGCTGCCCCAGGCTGTCAGAGCCCTGAGACCAGGAGCTGGGAGAGGAGGTCCCGTTGGCTGCAGAGTCAGGGAAGGCTTCTCGGAAGGGAGAGTCTGGCCTTGGCTCAGAGTGAGTAGGACCTGGTTGACCAGGGAGCGGCCCAAAGACCTTCAGGCCCAGAGAAGACCCCACAGGCACAGCCCCACCACATGACTTCATGACCCCCAAGCCCACATGGTGGCCGTGGGGCTGGGTTTTGCCGATCCCAGAGCCAGAAACTGGTGAGAGTCAGGGGTGTGGGAGAGGCCTGGGGGAGACAGGAGTGGGACCACTATCAGATCCCCCTTCCACCCTGAAAACCCCGCCTGTGTGAAATGGAGAAGCGTGTGGAACCTGAATATCCCCTCATCTATTTCAAGCATCTGCAGGAATGACCCAAGATTCTTCAGTGTGAAAAGAAAAAACCAAAACAGGTGGCATCGTTGTGCTTGGTGGAGAGGATTTTGACTGTGACAGTCAGGGTCTGAGTGGGAGAAAACTGGGGGACTCCTGTGTAGTCCTAGGGCAATTCCGGAACCATCCAGGGCAAGAGGGGATGCCCCTGCCTGGCAGTGAAGCCAGCATGATACCCCAAACCCTTCAATTTCACCTCAATGAGGGTGACACTGCTCAGTGTCTACTCTACTGGGGGTCAGGGGGCACAGGGGAAAGAGAAGACATTGCTGTGTCCCACAGCGGGGTTAAACTCATCTGGAGAAGCAGTGAAGACACACATGTACACACGCACCCACACGCACCTGTACACACGCATGCTCACACACAAGAGTCTCTGGAGTTCATGTGATGGTCAGTTTTTCTGGGCAGCTTAACTCTTCAGCTCTGAATGGAGAGCTGAGAGACGCAGGCCTGGGTGGGTGTTGGGGGCTGTTTTCTGGCTGCGACTTAGGGGTGTGAACAGAGGTACTCCTGGGATGAGGGATTTCTTCCACTCTGGACAGATCAGCATGAGAGGTCAGGGCTGAAGGGTTTGAGGAGCCGGACTCTGGGTGGGACCCCTGGTGACACCAGGCTAAAATGTAAGACCAGCCATTTCTTTAAAAGAGAAGCCCGGTGAAGAGGAACCAGGACAGGAGCCATAGACGGAGACCTCCTGGGAGAGCGAGGGGTGAATTCAGGACAGACGTGGGCCGGGGCGCCTCTGTGTTTTCCTGAAGATGCACCGGGGCTGGCCATTAGGCCGGGGTGGGGGGGCCTCCAGCTTCCCTAGACTTTGCAGATGAGAGACATGGACCAGAGGGTATTTCTCAGAGCCCCCACCAGGCATGCAGAGCTCCTTCCAGGGAAGGAGGAGAGGGCACGGTGTGGAATAATAATTTCAGGTTATATAGTGGGCCTTTAATGAAGGAAGTTCTCAGGGGTGATCTGGGTTGATGGTGTGGCCACATAACACCATCAGCAGAATTGCTACTGTAGGAGAAGAGGCTGGGGGAGCCGCTTCCATGCCTTCCTCCCCAGGGTGCACAGGATCGCAGGCAGGAGTGTGGCCAGGATGGGGGACAGATTTGTGTGAAGAGCCCTTGATAGGAGCCCCAGGATGACCATGACAGGTATAGTGGACCAAGCACTAATGAAGACGATGATGATAATAATGGCGTGGGAAGGGAGTTTGTTTCTATACAGAGCAGAGTTGGGTTGGAAATATTAGGGATCCCTCCATTCTCCAGTGTCTGAAATGGGAGGAGCACCATGGGAAGCTCAGAGCAGATGTGAATGGTTCCCTGGAGAGGCCTGGCCCTGCAGCGGCCAGGATTGGGATTTAGTGGGTGGGGCGGGGACTATCTTTCCGCATCCAGCCTCCTCCATGTCCCTCCTGGCCATGTGGGTCCTTTCTTGCATTTTTATTCTTTACTTCTTCCCCTCTGCCTTCAGCCCACACCTGGGGCACCTGCCGATTCAGCTCTCTGCCTGCATGATCTCCCCCACCCCATGTGCGGCAGCTGCCAGGACCTCAGACCCTGAGTCCTTTGCTGCCCAGGCTCCCTCCTGATGCCCCATCCCTGTCCCTGGGCAGCCACGGCTAACCCTGCGCTGCTTGGTCCAAGCCAAGAATTTAATTTTACAAAGTGCAGGAAACGGCCATTCATCAAGTTGATGCTGTTTTCGCAGGTGAAGCCAAATGTCTCTGGGTGGAGAGAGATACTCCCCCTTCCATCGCTCTGTTGCCAGCAGTTTGCTTTGGTCTCAGAGCCTGGGAACATGAGGGTCTTGTCAGGAAGTGCACTCAGCCAGTGCCTGTGGGGGTCAGGCTGTGCAAGACCTGGGGGCTGTCAGCAGCATCTCACCACCCAGACCTGTGCTATTTGCAACGGTGGCCACGGGTCATGGGTGGCCATTTCCATTGAATCAAATTAAAATGAAATACAATGATAAATTCTGTTCCTCAGGCATGCTGACTCCCAAAAACCTTCAAGTGTTCAAAATCCACATATATCCACATACGCCAGTGGCTATGGGGCCAGGCATCTCAGCCACAGATTGTGGCCAGGGTCACCCCAGCTACCAGATAGCCCTGCCACAATGGACAGTGTGGTCTGCACAGTGGATGACCCTGTCCCGAATGCTAAGCAGAAAGTGGCCAGTTCTGCAGAGTAAGAGGCTTAGGGCAAGGTTCTATCAAAAGCGGTCCTTGCCCCTGCTCCCCAGTCCAGCCTCACGCCTCCTGGCTCTATCCCCACCTCCATTCCAGACACACAGAATAGTATGCCATGAGTCCTGCCCGTGTTTGCACCCGTGGGCTGTGCCCTCCCACTCTCCTTCTACCTGGCCACCTCTTCCACCACTCAGCAGGCGTGACCTCCTGTGGAAAACCTTTCCCGGTTGCCCAGAGCAAGGTCAGGTTTTGTCATCAGTGTTTGTATGGCTAAGAGAGAGAAGGAAGGCCAGGCACGGTGGCTTACACCTGTAATCCCAGCACTTTGGGAGGCCCAGGTAGGTGGATTGTGAGGTCAGGAGATCGAGACCAGCATGGCCAACATGGTGAAACCCTGTCTCTACTAAAAGTACAAAAATTAACCAGGCGTAGTGACACATGCCTGTAGTCCCAGCTACTCTGGGGGCTGAGGCAGGAGAATCACTTGAACCCGGGAGGCGGAGGTTGCAGTGAGCCAAGGTGGTGCCACTGCACTCCAGCCTGGGTGACAGAGTGAGACTCCATCTCAAAAAAAAAAAAAAGAATAAAGAATAAAAAAACAGAAGGAATAAGTGGATGACTATAGCAGGCTTGGCAAAACCAAAAGTATTTTCCCAGGTGAAAAAGCCACAGGTGAGCTCCCAGGTGAGGCAGGTAGGACTGTAGGTTTTTTTAAAGATAAATAAATAAAAGCAACAAAAGAAAGATGCCTTGAGCTTCTGCTGCTCTCAGGTGCAGCCTGATCTCATCCCGGTTAGGACCTAGCTCTGGAGTACTCGTCAGTGGTCACTGCTGCCGAGCTGGACACCGTCGCTCAGGCCACTGACCCATCATCTTGGAGAACAGCAGGGTCCTGGCAGGAGGTGGGGCGAATTTCCTGATGTCCAGGGCCTTTGACTGGAGTCTCAGAGCTTGTGCCAGGGTGAGGTTGCCAAGGCTTCCCCGTGAGCTGGAGGACTTACCCTTCATAGGGAGGTGTGAACCAAGGAGACCCTCAAGCGTGTGATCGTCACTTTGCATGACTTAAAATCCAGGCTTCTCTGGCCTGGTAGTGATTCAAGGGAAGGGAAGGGATAAAGGAAAGAAGATCTGGAACCACAGAGGGAGAGCCTTGTGGGGAGAGTGTGGGGGTACCCAGCCCAGGCTGGTCCCTAGTGAAGGAAATGCTCAAGGGTGACTGTTCTCAGAGCAGCCTGCTGGGAAGCAGAGAGTGAGGCCAGACAGGTCTGACTGCAGAACCAGGAGGCATGGGCTTGGTTCCAGATTGGCTCCTGGTGAGCTGTGCAGCTTCAAGGAAACCAATTAACCTGTCCGGGCCTTAGTGTCCTCATCTTTAAAGTGGGGCTAAAATTATCAGTTTGGGCCCACCTCAGTGGGCTGTGGTCAAGTTCAGTAGTGTCAAAGTGCTTTGTGAACTCTGAAGTCCTGTAGAAATGGGAGAAGTCTGTTTGTAGCTGTCTTTTCTAGGGGGCTGGGGTTCAAGTAGACAGGGCCTGGGGCTTCACACTGAGGCCACATTAGAGGGTGGGAGGTCTGGGCCCAGAGGAGATGTGTTGGGAGTCATGCAGCTGGAGAGGAGCTGGGGAGCAGGGAGCTCGCCACCTCTGGCAGGGAGTGCCCAGGGGCACCTCTGCACTGCCAACAGTGCCTGCAGGTTGTCTAGAGAGGGTTGGGCAGGCCTGGGATGGAAACCTGGCACCTCCATGGGCCTTTGTTCTCTCACCTATAAAGTAAGAATAAGATTATGGTGAAAGAATATATAGAGGGCATCCAGTGTAGTACCTGATCCCCCGCCAGCATCCCATCGAGATTCATTCTCTTCCCTTCCCCTGTGCACATCAGTGTCAAAGTGCATGGGTGACCAGGAAGAACCAGACATTTTCACTGCAGCCCTCTATGTGATCCTGGGTTGTCAGTAAATCTCAACTAGATCCATGCAGGGCGAGAAGGGAGGGACATCCTGGCGCCTCCTAGCTTCTCAACCAATTGCAAGAGATCAAGAGAAGTGGTGCGACGGGAGACGCTAGGAAATGCTGATGGGAAGCCTGCTTTGGCAGGTGGAGGGGCCCCCCACCATCAACCCCCGTCCCCGGTCTCCTGATGCCCTTACCCCCAATGCTGTAGACAGTGATGCTCTGGAAGAAACTGCCCCAGAAGTATGTAATTGATTTCCCCTCTTGCTAGTTCTTAACCTGGGCCTTTTGGTGGTAGGAAAGGATGCCTGATTAGAATATCTCTGAAGAGGGCAGTGAGTTATAGTAATGGACACTCTTCTAGCTGTCTCTCCTGCTCATAAATCTATCCCCTCTGAAAGTGCAGATGGTCCATAATCGTCCATCATGCCTGAGTTCAGCACCGGACAGCTCCCGGGTGGGTTTTTCCTAGGAGGCTCCTTTTTCTGCAAGCTAAACGCAACTGCGACTCTGCACAGCCTCTCCCTGTAATGGAGTGTGAGCAGTCCAGCCATCAGGAATGATTTAGGAGGGAGTGAACGATAAATATCCAAGAGGTTGGAGCTCAAAGCAGGGAGGCAACGGAGGGGGGAAGTAGGGAAGGGGAGAGAGGGAGGAGCCGCTGCAGCTGTACTTACATTTTGGTTGTGCTTTTTGTTTTTTATTGATTGATTCTTTTTTCAGGGTGAGGAGGTGGTAATGTCCTAAGAAGAGGTGGCTTTGAGTGACCTTTAAAAGACATGCTCCCTTGGCCTCCTTTTCCCTCCATTCCAAGGACAAGTCTCTATCAGGTCTCCCACATGGAGGATTGAGGTCAATGGGGCCGTTTGGTTGGAAAAATGTAACTAACTGGGTAGTTGACATTTAGGGATAAGCGGATTTCCCCACAATGTTGCCGGGCTCCCCAAATTAGTCCCTCTGATGCCATAGCTCTTTCTTTCAATGAGATGACCCAAGTCCTCAAATTTCCCACCACATTTGAGCCCAGGGAGCTATAAACTCCTCATCTCCAGGGAAGGCCGCACCCCACAGGCTGCCCTCACCCACCCGTGGAATCTCCAGTGATGAGCCCACCCAGGGGGCTGGGGATGCAAAGGGAGCAGCTCCCTGCCACCACTTGTCCTTTGGCTCAGTTTCCTCCATCTGCTCCTCCCCGATGCAGGGCCCAGCACATAGCAGGAATGGGCACAGGGGTGGTGTTGCCCAGGGTTGGGGGAAAACTGGCTCAGGCCTCAACATTTGTGAAGGGCTTTGATGTTTTCTAGATAGTCATCAAGGCTGGGTATGCTCAACGCTGAGTGCATTAAACCTCTGCAGTTCCTAGACACCCTCCTGCTTTGATACACAGGGCCTGAGCTCCTGTCTTTGCACACAAGTCTAAAGAAAATCCCAGGCAGAGGACAGTCCTTGGGATGGTGACCCCATCTTGGACTGTAGGCAATATTTAATGGCCCTTCAGCCCTCTCCCTGCTTCTCTGCTTGCCCAGAGGCCGAGGAAACAAGGGCTGAGCTTCAAGGGTGATGAATGAGCGTCTCCCTCCCGCAGGTGCAGGTTGCTCGGCCAGGTGTTGGCTTGTGGCTGTGCCGCAGCAGGAAGGCTGCCTTCTCTCCTCTATCCAGGCTCCCCACTCCAAGGGTCTCCCTTCCCTCCACCCAGGAGCCAGCTCCTCTGAACTCTAAATGGGACAGGGAGGCTTTCCGAGCAGCAGAGCTGGGGGCCACCTACAGATTCATCTTCATAAATGCTTTGCCCACGTCACCTGCTTGTCTGCCCACCAGAGGGGCTACTGCCAGGATGTGGGGATGAGCTACAGGCCCTCCATCCAAGAAGGGGCACTGCCAATGGGAGGGCTGTGTGCCGACTGTGACTCCTCACTAGCCCTTGAAAACAGAGTTTACTTCGGAGGCTTCCTGAGCCCCTGGGGTCTCCCCAGAAGGGAGCATGCACATTCTAGAAGCTCAAGCTGCATCCCACACTCATTTGCCAGATGTCAGCCAGCTTTGAGGCTGCCACTGGGCCATGGCAGATTGCTCTGGAAGCAGAGGGAAAGTGCTGCTGCTCCTCCTGGCTGTGACAGTGGCTCAAGCCCCCAAAGCCAGTTCCTTCCCAGATGCTTGCAGGCTGGCAAGTGACTCCCTTCTCATCCCTCAGCCCTTTACTATTGCAGGGAGGCCCTGAGAGGGTGGCAGTCCCCAGGCCTGATCCACTGAAGGATGCAGAGCTAAGGTGAGCTGTGTGGCTCTGGCAAGCTCCCAGGAACAGTAATGACCCCTGTAAAGGGTTCAACAAGAGGAAGCGGGCTTCCCATCTCCCACCTGCTGCACCCAACGCCACAGAAGCACTTGAGTGATGCAGTTCCTCCTAGAAATGGGCACCTGAAGATTTGCAAAATAGCCTGGAAATGCAAGATCCTGAGTTCCCAAAGTGTCTCTAGCTAGACAGCAAGCAGTCTGCCCAAACAATTGGTCTCCATTCGCCCACTTGCATCTGCATGGTAATGAAGCCTCGCTGCGGGCTCGCATTGGTGCATTGCTCCACGCACCACTGGCCACGGGCAGAACATCCCTCTCTCGCCAGCTCTCAGTGCGCAGCCATCTCTGGCCAAGGCAGAAGAGAGCTGGGCAGGGCACTACTTCTTCAGTAATCCTGGCAGCGTCAAACAGGACGAAGGTCAGGAGCAAGCCCCCACTGCAGGGAGGCTTGGGGAGGAGGTCCAGCTGGGTGGGCAGGTGGAGTCACTGAGTACTCTGCATCTGCTGATGGCCTCAGCTGCCATTACAGCCCTTCTCCTGGCTGCAAAATGTGCTACCATTATCATCACCCAGGGTGGCAAGGTGGGGCTTAAAAGCTCACTTCACAAAACAGTGGACCTCACACAACCAGCTCTCGTGCCTCCATCTCCAGGAAAACTGCCCTGGGATGGTCATGAACTTGGGAGAGCATCCATCCCACGTCTCTGCCACAGCAATGGCTCAGCACAAACACTGAGAGAGTAGGCGGCTCCTGGAAATAAACTCTCCAGATCCAGGGAGCTTTCTTGAGATGTCCTAGCTCAATGATTTTCCTTGATATTGTGGAAAACAATAGCAAATCTGCTCCTGTTGCATGCCAGTGCTACGTCTTTCGCCAGCATCATTTCCAATCCCAGTGACAATGGGATCAGAACATCAATAATCTTCCTTTGACATCTAAGACAATGAGGCTTAGAAAAGCTGAAAGCTTTGCAGGAGCCCCCTCCTAATGAAGGCTTTGAGAAATCTGTCTAAACCAGGCCTGCCTGATTCCCAGCCTCATGTCCCCCAGCACAATGCCCCACGTACTTCTTACTTGCAAACTAATGCTTGTGACAAGTGAGCTCAGGGCCAGCTGGCCACATGCAGTGCCAGCAATCCAGTACGCTTGTCTGGGTGCTTTGCAATTGAGCTGTGTAGACAATCGGCTGTGTAGACAGCTGGGAAGGCAACTTCTGGCCAAGGGACTTGGGGAGCTACAGTGCTGCCGATCAACTCACTGAACATCACAGGCCCCCCTTGAGAACCCAAAACAAGCCTGGTATCCTCCCTCTGGGGCAATGCATACATGAACACACAGGCCCAGAGGGGGCTTCCCAGACCCCTAGAAGCTGCTCGGTCCATCCTCAGCCCCTGCCTAGGAGTCCCTGTCTCAGTGGCTGGGGACCCAGCTGTGTCTTCTCTGTACCCCCACCCTTTGGGGTCGTGCTTGGCCACCATTGCCTTTGGATGCTGCGTTACACATGTTCCATCTTCCCCGGGAAAGCAAGCTTCTCCAGCCAGGCCCTCAGCTCTGCAATCTACTAGCCCAATCTGTTACCCTTGACATGGAGAAGGGAGAGGAAGAAAGCTAAATTCTACTCGGGGCATGCTGGTGCCAAGCTCTGTGCTTGGAAGCTTGCCTGGGCGCCCCACCTGTACCATCTCACTTAATGACTTGGAACTCTCCCCAAGCCCATCAGCATTTTGGTTCAGAGCCTGTAGCCCCAGCCTCTGCTGCACACCAGGTCGCTCCACAGAGCAGCTTCTTGCTCTCCCTCTCTCTCTCCCTTCTTTCCTGAGGCGCCCCTCTTCTTCCTGCCCCCCTGTATTTTTTACTGTTTATGAAGCACAGCTCAAAACCCACCCTCACCTGCGAGTCCTCTTGCCCCTCCTCATCACACCCATCTCTTCTTTCCTGGCCCTAGTGTTTTTCTGTGTCACTTTTTATATTTATTTTATAATTGTTGGTATGCAAGGTAACATTGAGAATAGTTCAAAGATCAGCTTCTGCTCCTGCATTAGAATCCAGATTCCTGGCCGGGCGTAGTGGCTCACACCTGTATGCCAACACTTTGGGAGGCCAAGGCAGGCAGATCACTTGAGGTCAGGAGTTCGAGACCAGTCTGGCCAACATGGTGAAACCCCATCTCTACTAAAAATACAAAAATTAGCCAGATTCAGTGGCGTGCACCTGTAGTCCCAGCTACTCGGGAGACTGAGGCTGGAGATTTGCTTGAACCAGGGAGGTGGAGGTTGCAGTGAGCCAAGATCGTGCCACTGCACTCCAGCCTGGGTGACAGGTGAGACTCCGTCTAAAAAAAAAAAAAAAAAAAAAAATCCAGATTCCTGAAAGTCCGGCTCACAATTCCAGCTCTTTGTCATCCTGTCCTGTGTACCTTATGGGGTCCTCTGTGCCTGCTGAAGACTCACTGCTTCCTTCCCTCTGCCTCTGGCATCTCTCTTGTCTGCTAGGACAATGGCGATAGTAGAGCTCCCACGTCACCACCGTTTGGATGAGAACTTTCTCACCTGCACTCCATGGGAAAATTAGATGTCTGTGTTTCTGTGTCACGCTCAGAAGGGCTTCTGTGTCCTGGCCTCAGTTAGGAGTGGGCATGTTGGGGCCGGACCTGGAGGGGTCTAGTTGAACATTCGGCTCAGGGGACCTGGCTGCCATAGCCTCTCTACATCCTGCTGCCATTGCAAGAGCGTCCTGATTTTCTGTTCGTTTTCTTTCCCTGACATTGAGGAGTTGGTGCAGACACAGGGAAGACATGAGGTAGAGACCCCAGCATCACTGTACGTTGTAGAAGGGAAATGAGCCCATAGAAGACTGTGGCGTCCCTGTGCCCCGGGCTCCTGCATGGTCTTTGAGCCCACTGCAGTTCTCATCTGACCTGTGCTTTAGACCATCTCGATCTGCAACATAAAGGCCGCCAATCCAATCACTGAGCTGCCTCGTGGCACATGGTTATTGGCAGTGGCACGGGGGCCTCTAGGATCTGCTCTCTTGGGACCCTCAGGCCTCTGTGAATGGCTCCAAGCGGAACCACCAGTTACATTTATGATCCAGTGTTGCCGTGACGGGAGCTTTTGGCAGAATGTGCTGGACTCTGAATGTGCAGAGAAGCTGGCTTCTCAGGAGGCTAAAGAATCTGTTTTCCCCCTACCTGTTAGCAACGGTGAGAGCCGGACTCTGATTCTGAGACCTAGAACAGCCCCTCAAAGTTGTTTTTGCTGCAAATAGTGGCAGTTCTGCTCCAAGGTTTTAGGGGGAAGACAGACTCACACCGAGAGCAGGCGGGCAGGGCTCCTGCGTTGAGGTGCCTGGTTTTAGTCGAAGGCTCTATTGGCAATGCCCAGAGGGTGGTGAGCAGCCACTCTCCAAACAGAATGTGGGGACAGACTCCTGGTTTCATTGCAAAGGACTTTGGAGAGATGGGAGGAAGAACTCATTCTGGCAGTAGGGCTGGTTAGATATGGGCAGGGTTTGCCTAGGAAGGGTAGGTATAGGGAGTTCCCTGCTGGGAAGCGTTTAAAATAGCACTGATTCTCACAGAACCAAAGGCCGTTAATGAGGACCACTGCCTGAAGGCAGGAAATGACCAGATGGGCATTGTCCAGCCTGTGCCCCAAGCGGCACAACCTGGGATCCTGCTGCATGGCCAGGGTGTTCAGATCTGTCTCTGGCAGAGGCTGCCGGCACTGGTAGGGGTCTGGACTGCCAGCAATGCCCCTCTGGTCCTGGGAGGTCCCTCTGGTGGCTTGGGATCAGGGTCAGTACCAAGAGGGGCTCCATGCAGGAGTGAGTCCAGCCACTCCCTCCAGGAGCCACACCAGCAGTGGTCAGGAAGCAAGTCTACCACAGCCTTCTGGGAAGGTCTCTAGTCTCAGGAGACACCAGCCACTCAAGCCTCCTGCATGCCACCAAAGAAGATAAGCTGGCCCAGAGAAGACCAGCAGCCTGGACAAGACCAACAGCCCAGACATAGACCAGCAGCCCAGACATAGACCAGCAGCCCATACAAGACCAGCAGCCCAGACAGGACCAGTAGCCTGGATAAGACCAACAGCCTGGACAAGACTAGCAGCCTGGACAAGAACAGCTGGCCCAGCAGCCCCTACAAGACCAGCAGCCCATACAAGACCAGCAGCCCATACAAGACCAGCAGCCCAGACAGGACCAGCAGCCCGGACAAGACCAGTAGCCCAGACAAGACTAGCAGCCCGGACAAGAACAGCAGCCCAGACAAGACCAGCAGCCCACACAAGACCAGCAGCCCAGAGAAGACCAGCAGCCCAGACAAGACCAACCAGCCCAGGCTGCTCTTGGAGGGGGTTCTCTCAGGATGCTCAGGCTGAAAGGAGACCAGCTGGTCTTCAGCTTTGAGCCGGAACCCAGGCCAAGCCCTGGATCATCACCACTCTGGCAGCCCAAGTGGGACCTCCTGGGACAGGGCTTTACCTCCGCACCTGTAGGAGCCCCCGTTGTGCCTCTTTCCTTTCTCTGCATCTCCTACCTTCCTCGCCTCTTCCTTTCTGCTGTGGATCACTGAGCCCCTGCGTCCCCTACTTCTTGGTGATATAGTGCGACTTTTCTTCCTTCCCAGCTCCGATATGTGAAAACTTTGTAACAGGAAAGAAAAGCAGGAAAAACTATCTGGGAAGTAGGTCACCTAAAAAACAACCACCTGACTATAATGAAATCCGCTTTTCCAGTGGGCTGCCTCCGGGGAAGCCACATCCGGTGCTGGCTTCCTTTCCCTCCGTCCACCCCCACTCCTTCCTTCCTTCCGCAGTCCAATTTCTTTTTTTTTAATTATACTTTAAGTTTTTGGGTACATGTGCACAACATGCAGGTTAGTTACGTATGTATACATGTGCCATGTTGGTGTGCTGCACCCAGTAACTCGTCATTTGACATTAGGTGTATCTCCTAATGCTATCCCTCCCCCCATCCCTTTTTTTTTTTTTTTTTTTTTTTTTGAGATGGAGTCTCCCTCTGTCACCCAGGCTGGAGTGCTGGAGTGCAGTGGCACAATCTCGCCTCACTGCAAGCTCTGCCTCCCGGGTTCACACCATTCTCCTGCCTCAGCCTCCCAAGTAGCTGGGACTACGAGCACCTGCCACCACGCCCAGCTAATTTTTTTATATTTTTAGTAGAGATGGGGTTTCACCATGTTAGCCAGGATGGTCTCGATCTCCTGACCTCGTGATCCGCCTGACTCAGCCTCCCGATGTGCTGGGATTACAGGCTTGAGCCACCACGCCCGGCCCCACAGTCAAATTTCAACATCCAACTCTTAGTATGAAATTTGCCAGTAAAACCTCTCATTAGGCAAATCATGAAACCCTCACCGCTATGGTATGGCTCAGACTGTTGCTCAACTGCGTTGCTGAGAGGGGAAGCTACATGGTGTGGGGGGTGATGGCTATGAAGATAAAGTGGGGACATTTGCCGCTGTTTGTATTTCCCAGACCTCCCTGGCTCCTCTGCCCCCAGTAGTTTCATCTCCTGGGTTTTGGCTCAGCAGCATCCTCCGTGCTGGGGTTTTGGGTGAAGCACACAGACCTCCTTCTCCTCTTCCCTCCTTGCTGGACTTCTTGGCCGCTGGCTGAGCAAACGCCACCTGGAGCATCCAGATCTTCAGGCCCAGAATGTTCCTGTTCCACTCATGATAGGAATCAGCCATCACCGTGGCAAGGGCTCTGGCTGGCACCTCCCCAGTTGTAAGCTCTGTCTACTCAGCAACTTTGTCAGCAGCAGCCAGGCAGTTTAGGAGATGAGGCCTGAGTAATGAGGGGCTGGAGGTTTTTCCCAATCCATAGACAATTTTTTTAAAGGGGGTAAAGACATTTCTAGAAATGACAAAGCGGCAAGCTTAACTTCCATTCCTAGAAAAATCATCATGAAACCGACAACTCAAGATAGGGAAGTTAGCATGTTACTTGAGAATTGTCCTGCTCACATAAAGAACAAGATTCGCCAGCCAGATCAAATCTCTTTCCCTGCTGAGGGATGGCCCAGGTAGACAAGGTGGCACCCTGAGGTTCACCTTGGCCTCATCGAAGATTGCAACTTTTTTTTTTAAGATTGTGATTCTTACATAGCAAGTGCCTAAAGTACCTACTAGTTACCTGGAAAGCAGCTAGTTAGTTAGTGGAAGCCAGAGTTTAGGGATTCCTTGCCAATTTGCAGACAATTTCAAGTCTGTGTTTGTCCCCTTTGAGTTTGAGACCACATCCAGGGGAGAAACATCCCCTTCACTAGAAGGCCCTGCCACGGGCATCGGTGCTGCTGCCAGTGCCTGCTCAGGACTCGATTGCTAGCAGAACCCTCCAGGGTGGACCCAAACCACCAGCCTCTGTGTGGAAGCCAGATGTGCTCACCCTGAGCCCCATAGGTGAACCCCGGTGAGGCTGAACCTGTGGGGGCTTCACCAGCTCAAATCTGTGTCTTTATTCTGAGGTCCGTGTGGGTCTGAGCCAAGGCCATTGGCCTGACTGCAGAATCAATAGCAACTTCCTTATGGCCATTCTGTTTGAAAAGAAACAACTAAAATTTGATGTATTGGGTCTGGTTGGGTGGAAAGAGTGCAGACTTTGGAATACGAATGAACTGGGTCTGCAATTTCAGCTGGGCCATATGCTGACTGTGTGGCCTTGAGAAAGTGGCAATTGGAACCTGCACCTCTTTGTCTGAATGAGGGGGGTGGCCGTGGGGGAGATGGGGGGAGTGTTCCATGAGGGAGCATATGGGAAATGCCAGCTCCTTGTCGGTCTTCATGGAAGGTCAGCTCCTTTCTTTGAAGGATGTGTGTATGCATGCATCTGTGCACATCTGCGTGTGTTTGTGCGTGCATGTGCACATTTGTGGGTGAGTGTGCATATCTTGTGTGCAGGCATATGTGCACCTGTGTGTATTTAGCCTGGGTAATCAGGCAGCTGGAAGCTAGGGCTCCCAAATAAAAATACAGGGTGACTGGTTAAATGTGAATATCAGATAAACAATGAAAAATTAATGTAAGTACTTCCCAAATATTGCACGGTGTGGACTTATACTAAAACAACGAAAACATTATCTGTTATCTGAAATTTCTAATTTAACTGCATATCCAGGAGTTTTATTTGCTAAATCTTGAAACTGTCATCCAGGAGTTTTATTTGCTAAATCTTGAAACTGTCACTGGAATGAGGTTTGTTATTTCAGCTATAAGATTAGGCCCACAAAAGCAGATGTGCAGGGGTCTGGGGCCGTGGTGGCCTTGTGGGGAGGGGCTCTGGGAGGAAGGACACAGGCTGTGTGGCCCAGGCTCCTCACGTTGCCATTTTGCTCAAGACCTCCCTTCCCTTTCTCACGTTTGGAGCTCCTTCCATTGCATTGAGCAGAGCTACGAGCTGCCCACATCCTGAGCAACAGTCCCTGGCTGGGAGCAGAGGTAGTAGCCATAGCCCCTGCCCAAGGGGGGCTGCCCACAACTCAGGTGGGCCCTGAGTCTGTACTGAGCTGGACAGCACCGACCACAGCCTGCTGGCCTGTCCCCATCTACTTGCTGGCCTGGGCTTGGGGTGGTGTTCTCTGGAAACTTCTCTGTTTGTTTCATGGGTGACGTTCAATCTTCCCGAAACAGGACCCTGCAGAGTTCAGAGCAACTGTCAGACAGTCACAAAGCCACCGCACAGCCGCGTCCTCAGCCCCAGCCCCTCCGCCCCCCACCATCACCAGCCACCCCTTCTCTTCCGCACAGCCTCTCCCACCCTCTCCAATTTTTACTTGGCAAATTATACCCTGGTGCTCCCAGCCTGCTCAGTGGGTGCTGTCAAGCCTTGGCAGATTCCAGTGCCAGCAGCAGGGGGCACAGACACTTGCAAAGGGGAACTAATAGGAAATGAAATAGCTTTCCTCCCCCAAAGACCCCTCCCAGCGCTGCCAGCGGACCCACGCCTTGCGGGGTGAATTGTTTCCAATCCAATCTCGTGTTTATTGAAGTTTCCTCCAGGGTTAGCTCGGGAGGCCTCTCCCCAGCCCCTTCCGCGTGGCCTTATTTACCAGAATCCCCTCGGCGTGCCATTTAAGCGTCTCCATTAACATTTCCTGCATCTTGCTCATTGCAAGCAAGGCCCTCAGAGACCCCCAGGGTGGCGGCACGGCGGCAGCCCGCAGAAACGCCAGGCTTATTTTAATTGGTTTGAAACTGTCGCTGTCGACCACAGAGGGGTCCCTTTCCTTGAGTAATGACCTGGAATTTGATCATGCGGCTTTTATGAGCTTGTAATCCTGAAAGTGTAACCGTGTGAGATCAAAGCAAGGACCAGGGTGCACATCTGTCTGGCCGCAGTGGCCAGCAAGTGTGAAGGCACAGCCTGGGAGACACCACTCTTCCCCCACCCCTGCGGGTCCCATCTGTCAGGGGATGGGAGAGGTGGCTCTTTTCACGTCCCCTCTGGCTTCCTTGTCGGCCTGCAGATGGTGGCATGAGAAGAAGAGGGAAAAGCCACCTCTGCATCCAGCACCTTCTGGCCTCCTTCTCAGTATGGAGAATGCTTTGCTCAGAAGACCAGGGTCTGGGTCCCCAGAGAGAAGGATGCAGGGGAGCCTAGCTCCTGGAGACACAGATGGTCTAGAGTCTAGAGGCCGTCACTAGGGATGAAATGGCTTTCGCTTCCTCTTGAGAAGTGGCTCCCTCCGGAATCACTCCATCGTGTGCATCATCCATTTGCTTGGTCGTCAGACCACCAGCCGATGAGATTCTATGGAGCCGCTAATCATAGAAAACACTGTGCTTTGACACCAGGTTTGTGTCACGCATGTAAAATCAGGGTCTCTCACTCCTGCAGCGGGCCATCAATCTAACCATGCTCGTCTCAAAAAATTTTTGGAGAATTTTTATAATTGAGGTAAAAGATAAATATCTATCCTCCTCTACCTGCAATTAACAATAACTAACACTTTGTTCTCTTGCATTAGTCTTAAAAAAAAAAAAGGAAGCATCACAGACAAAGTCCAAGTCCCCTCCAGCACACTCAGCCCCATTCCCCTCCTCTACACCCAGAGGCCGCTCTGAGTGTCGATTCGGCATCTATTATTTCTGTCCCTTGAAAAAAACATGTATACACACATGGAAGCATGGATCAGAGCGCACACTCTTTTATATCTTCTTCAGATGCACATGCATGGCCTCTTCCTGCAACTTGCCTCTGACTGAACATGGTTTCTGCAGCTTGGGTGTGTTTCTGATACATTCCTTTTATCTACTGTACAGAATCTGACTTAGAAACCTGCCCCATTTTCTTTGTCCACTCTTTCATTCATGAAGCTCCCAGTGGTTTGCAAAGTGCAGCTATTTCGGAGAACGCCAAGTGAGAGTCTTGGTGGCCGCCTCCTGTCTCAGGCGTGTACCTGGCTGCCAGTGGCCGATCTTGTCCGGGTCCTGCGAGGGCGTCTGCACCTGCCTGTCCCACCAGCTCCGTATGCGATCTCAGTCTCCTCCCAGCATCACTGACGCCGAGGCTGATCGTTCTCACTGTGCCCACGAGACAGCCCAGCTCTAGTGTGTTGTGTTTGTTGGAGCTGCCTGACTGCCATGCCTCTCTCCTCTGCTTCTCAGCAGGTTTGGGGGTCCTGCACACTCCCAGGGAGCCGCGGTTACCCCCGCTCCTGCTTTCTCACTCGGGAAAGCAGCCTGCACCTCAGAAAGATTTGGAGCAAAACATGAAGCTGTTTTAGTAAAAAAACAACAAGAGTGACCCTTCAGAAGCTTCTGGGCTTTCTTGTTAGACCCCGTTGTCTGTAGCCCCCTCCGTGAATGATCGTGACCCTGTGACTGAAACACCATGTCGGGGCTGTGACCACTCACTGCCCTCTGAGGCTACCTGGCTACCTGAGCCCCCAGGCCGGTTTGCAGGACCACGGAGCCTCCCAGCAGTTGCGGGCAAGAGCCGGACACACACATGAGGATGAACAGCCTCCCTCTTTTCAGAGGCTGAAGGTATTTGGTGCGGCCACACAGTAGCTCCTGGAGGTGGGAGGACAGACAGGGCAGCCTCTTGTCTTGGGGGGGTTGTGGTGGGCTCAAGACCTGGGCTCTGAAACTTGGGAGCAAGTGGCCCCCCCCGGGGGGCCCCAGGAGATGCTGCTGCCCCAGGAGCCTTGCTGGGAGGTCGGGGCTGAAGCCACAGCCCCCAAGGATGTGGGGGTGGGAAGGGGAGGCTCTGAGCAAGGGGTACCCATGATGGAGCACAGGCCTGGCCGGGCCTCACTTTATCTCCAGGAAGAAAAGATGAGGCCCCGCCCAGCCCGTCCCTCCCTTGCTCCCCTGAGTGTGTTACCGGACTCTCATCAGGATTGTAGGGGTTCTGTGGCTGCTCCCTGACACTGACCAGAGCCCTGGATGGTTGGGCCTGGGACCTGCAGGGGGGTCTGGGGTGAGACCTCAGTGTGGAAACAGGTAAACAGGCCCAGCGCAGCTTGGCTAAATGAATGAGTACATGAATGAGTGAGTGAAGAAGTGAGCTGTGGACCCTGGCCGCTATATTCACTGTGCTTTACTGGGAGGTCTGTGCTCTGGACGTTTGTGAGGACATCCGTCCCATCTTTGGCACTTCACTAAGAAAGTCCCTGGAGCCAGGTCGAGCCTCTCCCAGCCCTGCCTGCCCTACCCCTTTGATAATTCTCACCCCAGTGGGGTACGCAAGAGCCTGGAAGGTGCCAGAAGCAAGGGGAGCAGCTATTAAAGAGTTTACATTACATATAAGCCTTCTATGAGAGATAATCAATTAAGTGGTATTCATGAAAAATGATTACATATTTTATTATTATTCAGACATTGGTGCTTCATATATTTAATATCTGAAATTACATAAAAATTATACGTATTCCATAATTTTTAAAAGCCAGTTTTAAAATTTCTCCAGCATGCTACTGATTCTGAGGCATTTGAACTTACTTGTGTTATAATTCTCACAAACAAAAGAAAGAAAGAAAAAAAAAAGAGTTCACATTACAGATGGGGAAACTGAGTCTGCAGCTGGCTGACCTTAGAGTGAAAGCGATGTGGAGGTGCCACGCTGGGCTCTCGAAACAGATTCCCTGGGTTTGGGTCCCAGCTCTGCCAGCATGCAGGCTGTGTGCCTCGGAGTGGACTCTCCCAGCATCCTACATCTCAGCTTCCTCCTGGGGTCACTGGAAGGGTTAATGAGTTACACTGCAGAAAGGGCTTCCCTCGGTCCCAGTGTGGCCCTGCAGCCCTGTCTAAGCTGCCTGTCCTTTCTCTCCCACTCCCGCCAGCTCTCTCCCCCTCAAGGAGACTACAGCAGCCGCAGAGAGCTGCCCCTCCATCCTCACATGTGCTCAGGCCAAGGAAGACCCGCGGGCAGCGGCAGCACAGTTTATTAAGCCAATCAAATCTTAAGTGCATGAGCTCCAGAGACCCCTGAGGTCTTTTTATGCGCATGAAGGAGCTGGAGGGTTTCCTGGGCCTGAGTCTTTCTTACTGCTTGGAACAGGTGGGTGTACAGCAGTCTGCCCTCTCCCCTGTGTCCCCTTCCCAGGAAGGCACCTGTCACCTGACAGCCAGCCCCGCCACCTGCCCCCACCTTGGGGACCCTGGTCTGGTCTGGCCTAGTATCCTCACTCGGACGTTCCGAGAGCACAGGACAGAGCCCGGCAGACTCATGCTCCTGCCCTCGCAGTGTGTCTGGTGGCCTCCCTCCTGCCCACCACACCTCGTCCCATCAAAAGTGCTCAGACCACCGCCCCTTCCTCATCTCTGCTGTACCCTAGAAAGGTGGGTCAGGCCATGGCTTGCTGCCACGGGCTCTCTGTCTCATTGAGAATCTCCCTTCGCCCTCTATTTTTTTTTAATCTGCTCTTTTCCTTGTCTCTCCCCCTGCCTGCTCCCCTTTTCTTCCCAGCCCTCTTCTTTGTCTCCTGAAACTTCTCCTGGTGTGCCTAATTCCTGGAGGCTGCAGAGGCTTTGGAGATGCAGCCCCACCTCTCTGTGCACACACAACCCTGAGGATCGATTCAGAAAACGATTAGTTACAGTACAGTAGCGCTGCTAACTGTGGCATTTTGCTTTGCAGTTATTGATACCTCATCAGAATTGAGAAGCAATAGTCAGGAAGGGGGAGGAGAAGGGAGAGGGCAGACGCCTGTCGTGAAATGTCAGCTCTGATGGGGAGGGATTTTCAGGTCTGAGTGAAGCTGGCACCTACCTGGGTTGTCCTCAGCACAGCCGCACCTGACCTTACATTCAGGAGGGCTGGTTTGTTCCAGGTTCATGAGAGTGCAGTCCTTGCCCCCAAGCAGACATGAGGCCTCGGGCTGCCTCCTTCCTGTTCCCCATTTCTGCCGTCACGGAGGCACCACTTCCCACTCCACCAGCCAGAACTGCGTGTTGGGCAGAGCATGGGGAGGTGGGATGTCTGGTTCTGTTGATGGACAGAGTCAGCTCCAGGAGCCCAATCTGGGAGAGACCCCAGAGGCCCTGACTCAGGGTTCTCCAGGTAAACAAAGTCAATAGGACCTAGGTAGGTAGGTAGGCAGGTAGGTAGGTAGATAGATGATTGATTGATTGACAGATAGGACAGACAGATTTTTAAGGAATTAGGTCATGTTATTGTGAAGGCTGCTGAATCTGAACTCTGTAGGATGTGTGGACAGGCTGGAACCTCAGGCAGGAATTGGTGCTGCAGACTTTTTGTTTTTGTTTTTGTTTTTGTTTTGAGATGGAGTCTCGCTCTTCTTACCCAGGCTGGAGTGTAATGGTGCGATCTTGGCTCACTGCAACCTCTACTTCCTCGGTTCAAGTGAGCCTCCTGCCTCAGCCTCCCGAGTAGCTGGGACTACAGGTGCCCACCACCATGCCTGGCTAATTTTTGTATTTTTAGTAGAGACCGGGTTTTGCCATGTTGGCCAGGCTGGTCTCGAACTCCTGACTGCAGGTGATCCGCCCGCCTTAGCCTCCCAAAGTGCTGGGATTACAGGCGTGAGCCACCATGCCCAGCTGGTGCCACAGTCTTGAGGCAAAATGTTTTTGACCAGATAACCTTAGTTTTTGCTGTTAAGGCCTTTCAACTGACCGGATGAAGCCACCCAAATTAAGAAAGGCCATATCCTGTGCTGAAATCAATTGACTTTAGACATTAGCCACAGTTACCAAGTACCACCCCAGCAACACCTAGGTTTGTGCTGGACTGAATCCCAGGGGACGAGAGCCTGGCCAAGTGGATGCATAACACTGACCACCAAATGCCCCGAGACCCCAAGAACTGATGACCAGGGTTCAATGGATGGGCCTAGAGGGCAGTGAACTCCTGGAAACAGCAATGTGTCTGTGTGTTATGGAAAATGGGCTCCTAACTTGCATTAGATGTTTAATTCCAAGGCAGTGCTGGGGGGTGACTTGTCTGTGCTACCGGTGAGCAACAGAGCGGTGCTCCCTCCACAGAAAGGCCCAGGCAGAAGCTTGGGAATGCGGGAGGAGGGTGGAGGTCCTTCTCTTCTGTGAGCCTGCAGGAGCTCCACCTCCCTGACAGGACAGGACCCTCAGCAGGGGGCAAACGGGCAGCCACTGCTGACTGTCCTAGAAGCAGGACGGGGCTGGGGGGCGGGTAGGAGAGAAAAGAGAGGGGTGGGAGGGGCCCATGGAAGCCTCTACTGGGAGGAGTGCAGAAAAAGTCTACAGGAACTTGGAGTTTGGTGACAGATTGCTCTGGGGACACAGAGGAGGTCTCACCCTGGCCTGGGCAGGCTGGCAGGGCTGAGGTTTGCACTGGTCATGGGCAGAGGACCCTTGGAAGGAGGTGAAACTGACTGTGAAGGGCCTGGACCTCCAGGCTCAGGAATCTGGACTTAACCCCCAGGCCTTGAGGGGAGCTTCAAGGGATTTTAAACAACTTTGTGCTTTAAAAATCTACTCTAGGGACAGGGTGGGGAATGCACGCTAAGGAGGCCATGCTACAGGCAGGGAGTGCAAACAGGAGTTGGAACACCGCGTCCCGGGTAGCCGTGCATGCACACATTCATCCCTCATTCCTCATTCCCTGAGCACCTGCAGCTTGCCAGGCCCTGCTCCGGTACGGACACCGCCAGGCAGCTCCACGCGTCCTCAGGAAACTTCCGTCTCAGGGCGTTGTGCACAAATGAAGACAATGACGGCGCTACTTTATGACTGTGGGGTATAAAGAACTACCTGAGACTGGGTAACTTATAAAGGAAAGAGCTTTCACTGTCTCACCGTTCCTCATGTCTGGAGAACTTACAATCAAGGCCGAAGGTGAAGGGGAAGCGAGGTGTGTCTTACATGGTGGCAGGAGACGAGAGTGAGGGGTGAACTGCCAACCACTTTTAAACCATCAGATCTCACAAGAACTCACTCACCATCACAAGAACAGCGTGGGGGAAACTGCCCCCATGATCCAGTCACCTCCCACCAGGTCCCTCGCTCAACACGTGGGGATTACAATTCCAGATGAGACTTGGGTGGGGACACAGAGCCAAACCATATTATGATGGGACAGGCCATGAGCAGATGTGGCAGGTGATGGGGCGGGGGCTTCCGATACGATGGTTGGGAGCTTCTCCGAAGGGAGGCCTGAACAAGCAGATGTCACCCAGCACCTGGAGGAGGGGACAACACATGCAAGGACCCTGAGGTCAAATCCAACCAGAAGGCCCCCGTGGGTGGGGCAGAGGGAGCAAGGAGCAGGTGTGAGAAGCAGCAGTGGGGGTGGGGGCGGGGCACATGCAGGGGATGGGGCAGTGCCCACGGGGCCGGAGCCACAGGGTGGGAGAGGAAGGCTCAGGTGAGGTGGAGGGAGGAAGAGTCCAAAGTTTCAGCGGAGACCCCGATCATGTGACACCCCCTTCCTGCCCTGTCTGCCTTCCTCCTTCATGTGCAAAATCCACTCTCAGGTGCTTTGAGGAACACAAGCCACATGAGGCTCTGTCTTAGTGGGCTGGGGCTGCTATAACAAGATGTCATAGACTGGGTGGCTTAAACCACAAACATTTAATTTTTTTTTTTTTTTTGAGACAGAGTCTTGCTCTGTTGTCCAGGCTGGAGTGCAGTGGTGTGATCTCAGCTCACTGCCATCTCTGCCTCCCAGGTTCAAGCAATTCTCTTGTCTCAGCCTCCCTAGTAGCTAGGACTCCATACTCGGCTAACTTTTGTATTTTTAGTAGAGATGGGGTTTCACCATGTTGGTCAGACTGGTCTCGAACTCCTGGCCTCAAGTGATCCCCCTGCCTCGGCTTCCCAAAGTGCTGGGATTACAGGCATGAGCCACCACACCCGGTCCAACAAACATGTACTTCTTACAGTTGTGGAGACTGGGAAATCCAAGATACAGGTGCCAGCAGATCTGGTGTATTGTCACTGAGGGTTGGGGGTGGCTGGATGGACAGAGAGGAGAGAGAGAGAGACAGACACTCTTATGAGGGCACTTATCCCATTCAGAGAGCCCCACCCTTATGACTTTATGACCCCCAAAGGCTCCACCTTCAAATACCATTACATTTGGCCTTTGAGGGAACAGAAACACTCGGACCATGGCAGACTCAATCCCTGCCCACAGCCGACACATATCAGCAGAGCGAGCTGCTAAGAGGCAGAAGCCAGGTCCCCCCTTGACATTGCCCCCACCCAGTGTCTAGCAGGGAGGCCTGGTGGCCAGAGGCCTTCACACTGCCAACCCCAGAGAAGCCTAAGACCAAGAAGGAGAATTCGCAGCTGCTCGTGGTGACACTGTTGGGATCTGATGGGAAAACAGCCTTGCTTCCCATCGAGGGCCTAGCTAGGCTGCAAGTACAAACCACGAGGGCTGCTCAACCCACGCCGGCCGCTAAAATTTCCTCTAGGAGGCAGCCCAGCGCTCGGGAGCTAGGCCTGGTAATGGGACTGGTGCTGAGGATTCATCCCCAAGGAGGCTCTGCTGGCATGAGAGAGACCTGGGGCCCATCTTGGGGACAGGCGACTGGGCCATTCTCCCATGGGTCCAACCTCCAGCCTGACCCTGTCTCGTGCTGGCACTCTCCCCTCTGACCCCAGCTTCGGTTTTGATACCGTGAGTCTCACCTACAATATCCGGGGCTGCAGAGCTAGGAGCATCTTCTACCCATGAGGTGGTGGACAGGGACACCTTCTTACAGCTTCTCCCAGCCTAATGCATTCCTGTTTGTATCGTTCAAAAGACATAGTGCCCGTGACACTCTGTCCTGTAATATTTCCAATCAAGAGTTCGGGAGAGCGTGCGTCTGATGCACTCCAGATATTCAGAGATTGAAAACTGTTTTGTTCTCTTGTTTTCTTTTTAAAATGCAGCGTGAAGTCAGAACAGCCAGAGGAAATTCTGCCACCATTTTCCCGGAGCTGGTCTGCAGCCCCTCCAGCTGGGAACCTGCTCCTGAATCATCCCTCTGCAAACAGGTATGAACCAACCTCTCTACGCAATGCTTTCTGCTCTCGCCGAGCTGGTTCTCAGATGGGGGCTTCTCCCAGCCTCGGGGTGCCCACCGCCATGGGGAGCGATGCGTAAGGCTGTCTGCAGGAGGAGCTTTGGTCTGCAGAGAGGAGGGTCCCCACCATGGGGTTCCCTAACCCCTCTGTGCTTTTCAACTGCCCTTCCCCAGTCCCCTCACTAAAATGCAAATCAGCGAGTGTATAATAGATAATTAATAGACTGATCAGCCAGCAAGGGAGGTAAGTAGATAAATAATTTTAATTATCCTTGGGTTGCCCATAAATTCCCTCACTGCCTGTTTATTAAACTCTATTTACAGGAGTCATTTATATTGCATGTCATTTCGCCTCCCCTGCCTCCTGGGTGGCTCCCACCGGGGCTGACCTAGGGTGGAACAGCACTGTGTGACCACAAGATCTGCCGGTGGAGCTCATCCCGGGCACAGGTGTCAAAAAGCTTTGCCCAAGTGGCCAGCTGGATGGCAACAGGGCGGACGCGCTGCTCACGCGAGGCCCTCCTTCTGCGCCCCGAGGTGGCCGCAGCCTATATTTAGGCCTGAGTCGGAAACCTTTATTATACTTGGCACCTGTGCCATAGGTATGAGCTCATTCTTCTCCCCGGGGATGGCCTTAGCCTATTAATAGCCTTGGCTGAGGTTCCCTCCTTGCTCCGAGTGCCAAGAGAGAAAGTGGGTTAATAAATATCAAAGAAAACTCCCTCAGAGGGCCTGGGGCCAGACTCTCCCAGACTCTCCAAGAGTCGTGGATGTCAGGCCCCAGACCAGGAGAGGGGTTCCCTTTGCCCCCAGCCTCTCATCTTCCTCCTGACAGAGGCCCAATCCCCAGGCTGGCAGGTCTGAGGATCAGGCATGGCAAAGCTCTCCCAGGTGCCCGTGGAGCTGGGGGTGGAGGAGGACACCCGGCACGGGAGGCCTAGGAGGTTGGCTCAGGTGGGGCTGTTGGTATCTGGGCAGCCGAAAGAGGGAGGTAGGGAGGGCACCCTGGACCTTCTGGCACCTTCCTTCTTGCCTGCACCCTCTCACGTCCTTCTGCCGACTCAGCAGCATGGAAGGGAAAGAGAAGAAGTGGCCTCAGGATGGCCCCTGAGGGAGACCCCACCCTCATCCTCTCCCAGGCCCGGAGGCTGCGGCAGGAATTGTTTAGCCTGAGTTGGAAACAGTAAGAGAAGGGAGCCCCAGGAACAAAGCAGGGAGGAGAGGGGCGCTCCTGAAGGCAGGTGTGCCAGGGTGGGCAGGTAGCAGGCTCTGTTGCACTGATTCCCTTGATCAGACAAATTCCAAGAGAGTCACACGCGTGCAGGCCGTGGCTGGCGTTCTGCATGGATGTGTGAGCCGCCCTGGCCTGGCACGTTGTCACCTAGCACTGCTGAGTGCCTTGGGTCGGGGAAATGTCTCACAGCCCCGTCTCATTTACTTTCTGCCGTTGCCGTGCATGGGTGCTCTTAGCAGGGCTCTGGGAGGTCACAGCCACCCAGCTGGGAACTGGCAGAGCTGAGGCTCAGACTGGCGTTATCTGGCCGCAGCAGCCGCCGCCTGCAGGCCTCGGGTCAGGATGTTTTCTGCAGAGCATGGGGCCCTATCGGCTAGATTCCGTCTGTGCTTTCTGGCTTTCACCCACTGGACATAAAGGCAGACTATGGATACTGCTGCTTTTATGAAACTCGACGCTGGCTGAGCTCTAGCATGGCAGCCAGTGACAGCAGAGTCTGGGCAGCCTCCAGCCACTGGCTGGCACAGCCGCTGCCCAGGGCTGTACGCTAGAGGCTACGGCAGGTCAGCCCTGGATGGTTAGCCAGGTTGTGCACTCTCTGCTGGTTGTTCTGCTCTCCTTGGAGGGAGGCTGGCTGCCCACAGCAGAGAGGGAATTCAGGCTGAGCAAACGGAAAGTCCTTTTTAAGTTTCATTCAATGCAATTAAAGTCTGAAAAATGGCCCAGCGGAGGCTCCCTGCCCTTTCAGGAGTTTGTTCAGCTCAGAGCTGTGCAGCTGGTCCAGCCCCCGCCCCAGCCCACACAGGCTGTGTGGGAGGAAGACGCAGGGCCAAAGGAGAGGCAGAAAGATCTGACCGCGATGGCCCCAAAGTCTTTCTCCCCTGTTCAGGGGCTCGCTGGAGGGGGCGGCCAAGCCCATTTCGTGTCCGTCTGTCCAGAGGAGGCGGACAAGGGGGCGGGGCTCTGCCCTGCCTTGGAAATGGAGGCGGAAACACGTGGCTCTGAAACCAAACAGCAAGCCCCACTGGGACAGCTGTGCGTCGTCTTCATTTTTCTGATTATTTGGTGGACCTTTTTAGGGTTTCTTATCTGATTCTGTTTTGGGGAGTTGGGTGGGTGGAAAAGACAAACAATGATTGAAAGGCAGGACAAGACTGATCTCAGGAATAGCTATGACGGCAGGGCTTGGCCGGCTGCAGGGTTTCAAGCCCCCTGCCCGCACCTCTCCCTTTCCCCACCACACAGGCAAGAACCCTTTACTGACTCTGCTTCATCTGCCTGATCTTCAGGAACTGAGCCACCTGGGGCCACCATTGGCGGGGTTGATGATTGACTAAAAATAGCCAGAGCTGTGCTTCCTGCCCTGGCCAGGCGGCGGCCCACCCACCCTGCCCAAACAGCATCCGCTGAGAGCAGGGCCACAGCGGGGTCCACCCGGCCCTCTAAGGACGGGGCTCGGGATAGCGTCCGTGGAAAATGATGGAATGCCCCAGTGTGAGACACGGTGGGAGGGAGGAGCCGAGTGAAGGAGGTGAGGGATGTGCTTCTCCCACAGACACAAGCAGGTGTAAGCCAGACTCTGCCTCAAGAACACGGCACCCGTGTCACAGCCAGCTCTCCCTCATGTAACCCAACAGCCACCAGCATCTTCCGAGAATCTTAGAGTTCCAAGAACAGAGGTCCCGGGTTTGACTTCCATCCTCTTTTATTCTAATCCCATCATATTTTCTCCCCTGGGGTTGGGAGAATCTGGGGACCTTCAGCAAGATCAGTAATTTTCTTTTTCAATTAAAGTCGAGTCAGTATCTTTTTATTATTACACAAGCAATAGATGTTTTTGTGGAAAGTACAGACAAGAAAAACAAAGAAGTAACAATCTGTCAGAAATAACCGCAGCTCACACCTCGGTACATGTGTGATGTGTGTGTGATCTTCTAGCAATTTTTTTTAACACCTAAGAGTATGAAAATCCTTCTGCAAAAGCAGGATCATGCTATATATATATATATTTACATGTATACATAGATATCAAAATATATATGTACATATATGCATATATTTATATTATATACAAATATATGTACATATATGCATATATATTTATGTGTGTATACATATATATTTTTTGTTTTGTAACCTGTTGTTGTTGCTAGACAGTATTTTCAGGAACATATTTCTAGGTTGCTATTAATCTCATTCTTCATGATTGAATATCATTCCGTTGCATAGAAAAACCATAACCTGTCCCTCAAGCCTGTCTGCAAGTACCAAGATAGGCATTAGCCACCAACCCTATTTCCAAAACTCTATGCTACACTCTAAGAAACTAGAAGATTAATTTTCCAAACAGGAATTAGAAAATGATTATTCACATTATAAAGGAGTCTGCAAACATACCCTCCAAAGAGCTCCTTTGAGAAATGGGCTCCCTGGGGCATTAACTTCCTATAATGGATAAAACCTCAAGTCACAGGCAGCTCCATAGTGGGTGGTGCATCTGACTTCATGTTCCTTCCCTCATGGAGGTCCTTCCCAGGTCCTCCAGATGCATGTGTGGCCAAGTACACACATGCACACACATACAGGCAGACATGCACACTGCATACAAACACATGCACACTGTGTACCGCACACACAGGTGCATACACATACATGCACCTAGTGTGTGGAAGCTTCTCTTCATTGTCAGCTGTAAGGTGATGTTAATTAATTCACTATTAATCGCATCTATTTATCAGATGGTCTGCCCCTAGCAACCATTCCTGGGGAATAAACTATCATTTCTCTCTAAAAGATAAAGGGAAGTAGATGCTGATGAGTCTGGGCAGGTCAGTGCCCCCAGCCCATGTGACTTATTATTTCAGGAGGCAAAGCAGACAAACCTCAGAAGAGAAAATGCTCAGGGGACTTTTAATAAAATCAGGTTTAAAAGAAACCCAAATCCCTGGCCTGCAGGTTAGAGTCTGCAGGCTCCGCACCTGAGGGGGCACAAGGTGGTGAGCATCTTTGCCCTAACAAGTCCAGCTGAAGACCCCTGAGACCCCCACTTCCCCAAGACCACTCAGAGGATGCTGCCCACAGGCGAAGTGTTTGTGTGTATATTTATGCAACCATATACCACATAATCAGTAAACATATTTCTGGTATATTTATGTTCAATTTCAGGTATACATATTTCTAAAATAATTTGGTGAATTAAAAATCATAGCATAAATGGACTATTTGAGACAAGGTCTCATTCTGTCACACAGGCTGGAGTACAGTGGTGTGATTAAGGCTTACTACAGCCTCTACCACCAGGCCCAAGCGATCCTCCTACCTCAGCCTCCCAAGTAGCTGGGACCACAGGTGCGCACCATCAAAACCAGCTAATTTTTTAAAATATTTTTTTGTAGAGATGAGGTCTCACTATGCTGCCCAAGCCAGCCTCAAACTCCTGGGCTCAAGAAATCCTCTGGCCTTACATACCCAAAGTGCTGGGATTACAGGCATAAGCCTCCAGCCAAAATGGACCTTTTAAAGTGAACAACTCAGTGGCATTGAGTACATTCACCACCTCTGTCTAACTCCAAAACATTTCCATCACTCCAAAGGCAAGCCCCTTACTTGGGAATATTTTAAATATTTTTTAAAGGCATCCCAACTACCACCAGCCAAAAACTTTGCAAAACAAGTCAAGTTCAATGGTATATGAAGCCTGGGACTTGGTATCATTCATTCATTCACTCACTCATTTCTTTCACCATCTATTTTTTTTCTTTTTTTTTTTTTTTTGAGACAGAGTTTTGCTCTTGTTGCCCAGGCTGGAGTGCAATGGCGTGATCCTGGGTTCAAGCGATTCTCCTGCCTCAGCCTCCCAAGTAGCTGGGATTACAGGTGCCTGCCACCACACCCGGCTAATTTTTTGTATTTTTAGTAGAGAAGGGGTTTCACCATGTTGGCCAGGCTGGTCTCAAATTCCTGACCTCAGGGTATCCACCCGCCTTGGCCTCCTAAAGTGCTGAGATTACAGGCATGAGCCACCGCACCCGGCCAACACCGTCTATTTCTGTAGCGCTTACCAGGAACCAGAAACTTCTGGATGGAACCCTGGCTCTGTCTTATTCGTGAGTGATCCTGGATCGTGTACTTAACTTCTAGGCCTTGGTTTCTTGTCCATGAAACAGGACGATAACATGCTTCTTGAAGGGCTGTTGACGGAAGGGGAGGGGTATTTGTTTATTGTGTGTGAAGGAATCAGCACAGTGCCCGGCACTCAGTGAGAGCTCAGTGGGTGCAAATGTCTGTTCACATTTGTTTTTCGTTATATTAGAATACACAGAGCAAAAGCTGACATCTTGACCATCTTTAGTTCAGTGGTATAAGTGCATTTACGTTGTTGTGCAAACGTCGCCACCATCCATCTCCTGAACTCTTCATCTTGCAAAGCTGAAACTCTGTTCTCATTAAATAATACCCCACCAATTTAGAAAGCACCACCTTCCCCCAGTCCCTAGCAGTCTCCGTCCCGCGTTCCATCTCTGTGAATCGGATGACTCTAGGGACCTCACGTGAGTGGGGTCACACAGTATTTGTCCCTTTGAGTCTGGCTTATTTCACTCAGCATAAGATCTTTGAGGCTCATCCACGTTGTGGCCTGTGTCAGGATTTCCTTTCTTTTTAAGGCCCCATAGGTTCCAATGTATGGGTGGGGGAACCACATTCTGCTTCTCCATCCATCCCTTGATGGACCCCTGGGCTGCTGCCCCCTTTTGGCCACTTGGAGTAGTGCTGCTGCGGGTGGGTCTGAATTGTCATGACTGTCTTGACACTGTGTGATGGAAGTTAGACTGACTAGGAAACTCGCTTTCCAGCCAGGTGCTCCTCCCCTGCTTTCTCACACGTAAAGGCAGAGCCTGTGAGACTGGCCTGCGGATGGCCTTTAGGTGAGCAGGGCCGGAGCCTTGTCAGGGCGACTCTGAGTGCCAGAATGTGTGGCGTACACCTCTGTGGTCTCAGTCTTGAAAACACACTTACCGCCGAGGCCACGTTCCCCCTGGCACTGCACAAGGCTTATCAGAGCTGCATCACCCTGGGAGACTTTGTCTCCTATTAGCCACTCACCCCAGAGGGGTTCCAAGTCCGGGCGTGGCCCAGATGGACAACTCGCGGCCCCAGAGGGCTGAGCCTATTAAAGGGCTTGGTTCACATGTGCAAAGTCTTTCTTGACATAACGGGCTGGGACCCAGAAAGTCCCATACATTAAGTGGGCTGGGACCCAGAGAGTGGCCTCTGAGGCTCTCCCAGGCCCATCCCAGCAGGGGAACAACTCCTAGCCAGAGGCTTCTCCCTGGGGCCTCTGTGTGTGAAAACTACCAAGGTGCAGGGACTGGGAAGGGGTGATCTGGTGACCCGCAAGATTTCAGGAGGTGATGGTGAGGAAAAAGGGCATGTTCTCCCAAAGTCAAGGCTGCAGTCAGGGCCCTGCGTCAGCCCTGGCAGCCACGCCTCCCCTGTTTGGGACTTTGTTTATAAAAGCTTTGTGGCCACCTAAGGAAGAATTTTCTGAAAAGGAAACACTGGAACGTCCGTTTTCCTCCAAGACCCATTCATCTCTTCTAGAAACTTAAAATACAAGTGCAGCCCCGGGTGCCTCAACAAGGTCTCCGGTGCAGAGGCACAGGGTCACGTCTGGGTGTCCCCCCAAAGTCTCGAAACGTCGGCTTGGAAACTAGATCCCCTGGGGAGTTCATCACATCAGGCAAAACAACAATAATAGTCACAGCAATATCATCTTTATCCGAAATGGTCTCTCCATCAGTTCCGGTAGAACGTGCCAGTCCACGTTGCCCCGGCCTCCTGGTTCTGTCACTGACTGTCTGGTAGATCTTTCTGTTGTTCACGTTTAAGCTTATTTAACCCACAGATTCTCCTCTCCTCCAGGGTTTTCTCCCAAAGTCTATGTCCCTATTTCATTTTTATTAAGAAATCAAAGATTTTTTTTTTAAATCAGGGCTGCAAATTAGCAGGATCACATCTCCCCACTTTGGATGGAATCACCCATTTTCCTTTCTGATTATTCCCATCTCTACTGGATTCTGGGTGCTTCCCAGGGCAATATTGGATGCTTGGGATCCGTATCAATTTCTGGGGGCCGCAATAACACAGCACAGACAGGGTGGCCCCAGCAATGGAAATTTCTTCTCTGGTGGCTCTGGAGGCTGGAAGTCCAAGATCAAGGTGTCGGCAGGAGCTGGGCACAGTGGCTCATGCCTGTAATCCCAGCAATTTTGGAGGACAAGGTGGGCAGATCACTTGAGGTCAGGAGTTTGAGACCAGCCTGGCCAACATGGCAAAACACCATCTCTACTAAAAATACAAAAGTTAGCTGGGTGTGCTGGCAGGTGCCTGTAAGCCCAGCCACTCGGGAGGCTGAGGCGGGAGAATTACTGGAACATGGGAGGCGGAGGTTGCAGTGAGCCGAGATCATGCCACTGTACTCCAGCCTGGACCACAGAGCGAGACACTGTCTCAAAAAAAAAAAAAAAAAAAAAAAAGTGTGGGCAGATTCCTTTGGAGGCCTAATCAAGGAAAGCCCGTGTAGGGTATTGAGGAGCTGGCTAAACAGAGATGCTGGAGGCGGGGAAGTGACCACTCCCCTTGGCATGTAGATGCCGTCTTCTCCGTGTCCTCATGTGACCATCCCTCTGTCTGCATCTGTCCTAATCTCCTCTTCAGGAGACCAGTCACTTTGGATTAGGACTCACCCTAATTAACTCAGTTTAGCCAGATTACCCCTTCAAAGTCCATATCTCTAAACACAATTGTCCATTGGTATCCTCAGGGGGTTAGTTCCAAAAACCCCATGATCTGACGATGCTCAAACCCCTGGTATGAAATGGCACGGCCTCTGCATGTAACCCACGTGCAACCTCCGGTACCCCAGGTATGAAATGGCGCAGCCTCTGCATGTAACCCACGTGCATCCTCCCGTACCCTGGAGATCACCTCTAGGTGACACACAAGGACTCATACAATGTAGATGCCACGAAAATAGCGATGACACTGTATTTTTTCACTTCTGTTATTTGTATTGTTGTATCATTATTTTTATTTATTTTTCTAATACTTTTGATCTGTGGTTGGTTTAATCCATGGATGCAGAACTCTAAGATCCAGAGGGCTGCCTGTACAGTCCCATTTTAAGGAACCAGTGGTTAGGACTTCAGCATAGGAATTTTGAGGGAACAAAACTCAGCCCCTAACAGAGCCTGACGCCATCCGGGGTTGTGTCTGGGTGTGCTGGGCAGGGTTTGCCAGGTTTGCTTTCAGGAATGGGACCCGCCCTCACATCCCGCCCTCTCTGGCCTCTGTTTTGCCAGCACCGAGATACCACACCTGGCCTCTTATTTATTAGTTCATTTCCCATGTCCCTCCCGTATTTCCAAGGCCAGCCGCATCTGCCGCCAGGGAGGATTTCAGCAATGCTGAATCCAAACAAACCTCTCCAGTTACAGACTCGCGCCCTCCCACCTCCCAGCCTTGCATCAGCAGGCCGCCGCCACCCAGCCCTGATCGATCGTGCTACCAGCACAGTCTGTTTGCTGCTGTCTTTTCCTGCCATCAAGGTCAACATCACTCGCATCCAGCAGCAGTGGCGTGTTGCAGTGATGCCCACACCACAGCCCTCCACCGTCTTCCACGTAATTTGTTGAAAAACCACTCCAGCTCTCCCACCACCCCTGACACCTCAAACTCAAGGTGTGTAAGTGGGGGCAGTGTCAAGAGGTGGGACCCCCAGCTTCCCCAGCTGGACCCTGCCTGCGAGATGACCCTCTGATCTCAGGGGGCACCTTCTGACACATCACTGGCCTGGGATGGCTTCCTTGGCAGGTTCTGGGGCTGCAATGTCCTGCCGTTCTCCTGGTGTGTCACGTTCCACCAATCATTGACTTGGCGACCTGGTGGCCACAGAATCTTTCTGACCCTCTCCATCAAGTGAAGCATTGGCTTGCTGATCGCTGCACCCTTGGTCATGCTGCATCTTGGCCTGGAAAGCCCTTCTTAGTCAAAAGTTGCTTGTATTCTGATATTTAATCCAGGTGTCCTCTCCTGGAGAAGCTAGCCACAACTCTCCCAGCGCCATCTCTGTGCTTTCTGCGCTCACCCATCATGAAGCCAGCCTATGCCTCCAGTCTCTTCTCTACCAGGAGGGAGCAGCTAAAAGCCGAGATTTGTTGCAATTTAGCTTTGTCCCCCACCCACGCCTTCACAGTGCCCGGCACTTATTTGGTGTTTAATAAACTGCCCATTAAATGCAGACATAGCTCCTTTCCCCTGGGGTATTGCTCGATGGAGTGCTGCAAAGTAGCTGCAGATGCTTTTCTGACTTCCAGAAGACATTTCCAGTGCTACTGGGCTTGCTTGGTCTGAGCTGGCTCACATCTACCTTTAACTGTTTGCTCTAAGATGCTGCTGAGTGCAATGACTTAACCCAAATGCGTTTCATGTTTGCTTGATGGAGAACTCTCCACAAGGAGAAGCTACCAGAATGGGACACTAATACCCATTACATCTTCCCAGACACATGTGTTGTTGGTAATTCATAGGCTTTTTATTATTATTATTTGACTATTTGGGTATAGTCAGACAAATAGGCTTTTCTGCTCAACTGTCTAGAACAATTTCTAAAGAGTAGCTGGAGTGAGGTGGGGAAACACGCAGTGCCTCAGTCACCCCATCTGCTCCTGTGGCCCAATTCCAAGGGCATAACTTCCTGAGAGCCACCCCCAAGTGGGCTGGGACCTGTGGACTGGTCAGTGTGGCCGACTGTGTTTATTATGAATAAACCATGACTTGGGCCTGACCCCCATCTCCCTGGGAAAGGCACACTGTGCCCTGGCCTGTGGCCACCGGCTTTGTGGCAGGCACTGGGCCAGATTTCCAGTGTCTGTCCTACATCAGCTTTGCTTCTTTCTCCTGGAGGCCAGAGCCCAGCCTGCTCCTGGGACCCTGGGATTGCTGATTGGAAGGGGTCTTAGTGGTACCGGGAGATGGCCCGAGGAAGCCACGTCACCAGGTAGAGATGAACCTCACTTGCTCCACTAGTTACCCTTGGGGCTGGCCCGGGATGTGCAGCAGCACCCCAGCTTTGGTGCTTCCCAAAGGCACACAGCCCTCCACAGGGCTGGCTCACATGAGGGGCACCTTGGCCATAGATAAGCTTGCCTGGGAGGCTGGATCCCAAGGGGCCCATGGAAGGAGCACTCACTAAGTCCCTAGATGGGAGTCCGGGGTGTTAGCTGTTTGCTGGGAGTCATTCTTATTCAGCTTTTATGTGACCCCAGTCCCCAACTCATGGCTGCTCAGAGAAGAGGAGGTTCTGCCAAGCTCCAGACGAGGCAGGTAGTAGGCCTTGGACATCACTTTAAGAAAATGAACAAACACAGAGCAAGACACTGGCCAAGATCAGGAGGAAAAAGCCAGAGCTGCTGGGGAGAGGAGGGGCAGGAGGAGAAAGAAGAGGGTGAGGGGGAGGAGGAAGAGGAGAGGTAGGAGGAGAGAGGATGAGGAAGAGGAGGAGGAGGGAGAGGGGGAGGAGGGAGAGGGGGTGGGGAGGGGGAAAAGGAGGAGAAGAGAGGAGGAGGAGGAAGGGGAGGAGAAGCGGGAGGAGGGGGAGGAGGAGGGGGAGGAGGGGGAGGAGGAAGGGGAGGAGAAGTGGGGAGGAGGAAAAGAAAGAGGAGGGAGAGGAGGAGAAGGATGGAGAGCAGGAGGAAAAGAAGGAGGAAGGACAAGTAGAGGAGAAGACAGAAGAGGAGGAGAAAGAAAAAAGGAAGAGGAGGAAGGGGAGGAGGGAGAGGAGGGAAGGGGGAGAGTCTACAGCTGGTGTGTGTGGAGGAAGCAAACCTCCCAGGCTGGAGGCCAGGTATGGACTCTTCCGTTGGGCATTTTCCTGGGAGCCTGGCTCCCCAGGGAGGGATTAGACTGGGGCTACCCTCCTCCAGTCAGGGGACTGTGCCTGTTCTTCAGTGTGTCCCTTTTGCTGACATTATCACTACACTCATCATTTTTATATGCAGGTGTAACATAAAGTCGGCCCATAGAGCAACAAAACACAGCCCGGCTCTGGCGAACAATGTGATTATTAAGTAATGAGATGAGTCCCTCAACCATATAAGAAATCAAAATCATATTGTGTGTGTGTGTGTGTGGTGTGTGTATGTGTGCGTATGTTTGTGGCTTTTTGCGGGGTGGGGGTTAAAATTTTCTTTTAATTTTTTGCTGATGGCAGGCCATTTTTTAAAAAGTTCTTTTGTATTTTCCTTTTGCGTCTGTGCACTGGGGAGCCCCACAAATTCAGAGCTGTGAAATTTGGCTGTGTCAGCAGCCTGCGAAATGAATTGACACTAAATGCAACAAAAGTCTCTAATTCACCCCGTCGCTGCCCTGCCCTCTTCTATCCCCTTCTTGACACCTCTCCCCCAGATCCAGCCCCACCCAGTTGTAATTGGGAAATGGAAGAATGAAGGTGGCCGTCAGTACTGCTGGGCCACTGGGAATGACGCTGGCTCAACTATTATTTAAGTCTCATCAGTTAAGTATTATTTACAAATAACTGCCCTTCCCCACGCCCTGCCACAGACAGACCCAAACATACTGCACAGTCCCCACTCCCAATGCTGCCCTCACCCTTCCTCAAACGCACGCCATGCTTTGCAGCCAGGGAAGGGAAGGTACTAGATCCCACCCTCAAGCTGTGCCTGAGGAGCTTGGCTCATCCATCCTTGTGGGGTGGACACAGGGTGCTGGGGGAGCAGGGGGAGCAGGGGGAGCTGACGGTGGGGCAGGGCAGGAAACCAAGTGTGACGTGGTGAGAATAGCTGAAAAGTCAGAGAAAACCAAATCAAACAAAATGTAAGCCAACAACTTCTGATCTTTCCATCAGCACCTGACTTTGCCCGCACTCAGACCCTGAGTCAGGCATTGCTCATCCCAGGCTGCCTGTGGGAAGCCCCTCCCCTTCCCTGAGTTGGAAGGCGCTTGCTGGAAAGGAATTGGCTCCCACCCAAAGTGGACAGAGCCGCCAAGGCGGCGGGCATCCCTCCCTCGCTCCCTCACCTTGCCAGGTTGTGCATTAATTTTTTCCTCCTGCTCTCCCTACAAAACGAATCTTGATTTAAGAAATCAGACCTGGCAGCTGTGTCTTGTCCTTAACATGCTCCAGTTGCCAGGGTATGGAAAATCTGCTGTGGGCAGGCAGGATTGCCTTTAAATGCATTTCTAGTGCTGTGGATTTAGCGAGGACGCACGAGGCGGATTTCATCTGCATGCTGCGTGGCTTATGGGCCCCAGCCACTGGTGCCAGGTCAAACCGTGGCCTCTGAGAAGATTCCCAAATCCAAGCATATTCCCTGTGGCCGTCTTCTCTCACATGGAGTCTCTGACCCGGGCCGAGAGTGTTAGGAAAGGCAAGCTAGACTTCAAGCGACACAGAAGCACATCACGATCGAAGTGGAAGATCACACTCCCTGAACTGGCCGCTGATTTCTTCCATAACAAGTTCTCACCCACCCCCCAAAGAGAATCTCTTCCTCTTAGGGACAAAACTTTAGAAAGCTCTTCAAATAAAGAGTTGGGAGGGAAATGAATTAAAGCAAGTGACAAGCGATCATGCTTTGGATTTAATGAAGGCAGATCCGCAATGGCATGAGCCTTCCTGAGCACTGGCCGCTGTTTCCAGGTGATAAATGTGTGTCCCGTGAGGCATGGGGCAGAGCTGAACCAAAGCCTCCTCCACGCGGCCCCCAGTCCAGAGTTCGGCCGCGTGGCTGGCAGCGCCTCCCACCCGCGGGTCGCTGTCCGTGGTGCTGAACTCGTGCCTTCCCCCATTCCGCATCTTTCCTGTTTCTCCAAGAAGCAAAGGTATCTAGGGGGTCGTGGTGGCTCACGCTTGTAATCCCAGTCGCGGCAGGCGGGTCACTTGAGGTCAGGAGTTCGAGACTAGTCTGGCCAAAATGGTGAAACCTTGTCTCTACTGAAAATACAAAAATTAGCTGGGCGTGGTGGCAGGCGCCTGTAGTCCCGGGTACTCAGGAGGCTGAGGCAGGAGAATGACTTGAGCCCGGAAGGTGGAGGTTGCAGTGAGCAGAGATCACACCACTGTACTCCAGCCTGGGAGACAAAGTGAGACTCTATCCAAAAAAAAAGAAAAAAAAGAAAAAGCAAAAGGTGTCTGCTACTGGAGTACAGCACAGAAACTCAAGGCTAGAACTGGGTGAAAGGTATGCCCCATCGAATCTGATAAACTTGCCCTCCAGGCCAGGATTCTGCTGACGGATCTTAAGTGCAGATAAACTGTTAGGGAAGAGCAGCGGCTTGTTGAAGAGGAATAGAAAACTGGTTCAATTTGCTTTTCTGACTCTGTAAGGCAGGCAGGTAGCCCCAGTTGAAGCGCATAGTAGGCTGCAGTATGAATCTGCACCTGCTCTGTATGAATCTGTACCTGCTCTGGAAGTTGGACAGGTGACTCTGTGAGACTATGCCGTTGCTTCCCCTGCCCTAGCTGGCCATGCTGGCCAAGGCTCTTTCTCAGCCCTGTTTCATCTCTCCATCCTGTAACAGCAGCTGGGGCTTAAATCCTAACCCGAATTAGTCCCCGACAGCCTCCCTATGTTTCTTTTCTCCTTTATCTGGCTTATTTGTGGACCATGCCACTGCTACAGGGCAGCCTTCCTGCTTATCTGTCAGCCCCCAAAGCAGCAGGTTATCTAAAGCAAGAATGGCTCAGGCTGCGCAAGTGACTCATGCCTGTAATCCCAGCACTTTGGGAGGCCAAGGCAGGTGGATCACCTGAGGCCAGGAGTTCAAGACCAGCCAAGCCTACATGGTGAAACCCCATCTCTACAAAAAATACAAAAATTAGCCAGGCATGGTGGTGC